>NW_025942960.1:116267-131996 GCF_000764305.2 Hyalella azteca | reverse complement strand
AGCCAATTGTCTGGCAATGTTTGGACCTGTGAATTAGATGTATTTCCAAGCGTCCATTTCACTCAAAGAAATGAGTAAGACTTTGTCCAAAAAGAGATGCACTTGACGTGATACTCAATACGGTGAAACCATATATTTTTCTTGCTATGACCAATGGTTATTTATTATGTGCTCTACATTAGCGAGGTTATTTTTACCCTAAAATATTAAAGGAAATACACAGGGACTTTAATTTTCCCACCGTATAAGGAGTGTTAATCTGATGTTTATTTTCAATCATCTGCTAGATTAAAGGATTAAAGCGATTATTCAATTAATGATTTCGAGGATTGCACGAGATTTTCTACAATTAATTCAGCAAGATTCATAGCCACTATATAGTTAATGTCGTCTAGTCGCTAACCTGTTTGAAAAATAATGGGAAAATTATTGAGCCTTTGCAAATATCTTCCAAGATTTTATATCGACCATTGCCCATTGCCTGGGTTCTCGAGCTGCTCCAGTTAACGAACATGCTAATAACTCCCACTCTATAAGTCAAAAACTGAGTTACGCTTATCAAAACTATTCTATAATGAAATGAGAAATGGGTATGGGTAAATCAATAGTTCAACGGATTGGACATTTTGTGATACCATTTTTAGAGATGTTAGCCATTTAAAATGCGATATGCTTAAATCTCAGTGATCTCAAATAACGGTCGATGTTAATCGTGAATGCCAATAACTGATCCCCTCTGAATTCAGAGTTCCGAGAACTGGAGCAATTTTAATGATGTAGAGGCAGCTACTACAAATGCAATTGGCATTGTACATAGAACTATAGCAGGGACGCTATCAATTCATTTTTGATTCTCAATTATTATTGAAACTCATTAGGCAAGATTAACGGAGAATCAAAAGAAGAAAATAGAAAGTAGTTTGACCATATTACTGTATTAGTAAGATACTCCCAGATATAAACTCAATCATCAGTTTTAAATCTCACGAATACAATTCTACTCATATTCATTTATTCGATTGGGGATGCTTGAACCACTGAATTCAAATAGAAGAGATAATAATTATTGAAATCCAACTGTTCAGATAAACGAGCAAAGTAATGTTAAAAACTATAAATTGACGATTTCTAGCGGAAAAAATAAATTAGCATTATTATTACTTACTTGGACGAGGTTTTTGTTGAGAAACATGCATCGATCCCAAGATTTTCATATTGGACTATCTAATTTAATTAATATACGTTTTGGATTTGAACATTTTCCGGGAAAATTTGTTGGCTTTATTGATTATACCATATCTCTTGAAGTTTAAATTGTCTGTGGAGCTGGCTTAACGGTTTTCATGAATATATGGCGAACTTATTTGCCGACATCATCCCACAAATTCAAGTAGCCACCATTGGAGGAATTTTTGGACGTTCATGCTACAGTTTCCCTTAAAATTTCTTAGTTTCTTTTTCAACATTTGATGAGTAACTCATAAATTTGGAACGTACACCGACCATGTTTTGATAATTGCTACACATAACATGAACGGGAAATTTGCAGGAAACGCTACGCCTGTAACAGGGATGTTGTACTTCAAATCAGTTTCCAGTGCTGCTTTTGTACCATCAAGAAGGCGATTTTATTCGGCCTTTTTGACCAGCAAAGATCATTGTCCAGCGTCACATTGCGTCGTTCCTCTCCATCACAAAATCGGACAATGTTTGTCTAATCAGTGTTTCCCGTAAAAAAATTTCATAATGTTTACATCCTTCGTGTGATAGTCCTCGTATGTGCGGTATCATATTGCTTGCTTCGGCTGCTGTGATAAAAAAGTTTTCTTCAGTTCAAGTTCCCGACTCTTGATTTTGGGAAATTACTTGCGTATGTAAAAATAAAAAAGGACTGTTGGGAGGTCAGTAGAGGATTTTTCTAATTCTGTTTTTTTTTATCTTTGAAATCTAACCTACAATGTTTTTAGAAAGCTATTGTATGGAATACCAGTTCGTTTATTTTAATGGAAATAACGTTCTGATGCATTTCATCTCAGAATGGTTTCAGTAAATGACGAACTTTCCTCATGTGACTTATATATAAAGATATCTACTTTGAGTTTTAATTAAAAATTACCCAAACATCCGTAAATAAAACATTTTTCCTCAACATTATGCAATTATTGATGGTCATCGCTCTCTTATGTTGAGCATTAGTGATCTTTGAAATCGACATACGACCAGACACTCGAACTTCAATCCCCATACTTGTGTAGAAAAATAGTCATTTATAAGTGGATAGCATAAAACTTATACACAGAGTATAATTTGAAAACTTTACACTGTCGACTAGCAAAGTTATCGTTTGTATTCGTGGTGGAATAAGTAAAAAGAACATCAAAGGATATTAGAATGCAAAAGAGATTATATCGTAAAGAGCTTCAATTTCAAAAATCGAAACAGCACATAGTTTCGGCTGAAATGAATGATCCAAATTTTGAACACCATGAAAAAATATATGAATAACTATATAATTTTACAATTCGGCGTTGCAGTTGTCAGAACTTAATTAACATAGAACTCACTGAAACTTGGAGTAATTATTCAGCTTCTTTATTCACATCCAAAATACTGTGAAAAGTATTTTACTTTCTATAGTTGCCATTGATAATATTTACGAACAGTACCAGACTGAAAGTATCGCACTGAGACGGTTCATTCGTATTTTTCTCGCTACAACTATCGCTCCCTCTGCCGTAAAATTTGAGGCAACTACTGCTTGTTTAGCATCCGCATTGCATTTGAATACCAATTGCTACTGATGAAGGCGTAAAAAAAGATGAGTCGGTGCTTCGAACGGCTCATAAACTCGGCCAACTACCGCACCAACTGCTGTCTTTACTCCCATTTCTGCTCTGCGGCCAACGCTTTGTGCGGTCCCGTGTACTTCTATGCTACTAAATTGCAAAAATTACTTTCAAGTTAACTTATATGTAAATGAATGTGTCAAACATGGAATTGTTAGAAGCTCGAGGAACGACGTTGTAACTTTACGAGTAATTTAAAAAAAATTTATCTGAAAATAGTGAGGGCGTTGTCTCAAATATAACCAATCATGTACTATGATGCTATTGATCACTAATATTCATGATGATTATGAGCCCGAGAATTTTTAGTTGAATTAATGTGACAGGAAATGTTGATTCCCTCTCGCTTACAAAAGTCAGATAGAAAATAAGATTTGGTCGAAACAAGTTCGATTTGATGATATATAGATATAGTGAATATGAATAAACTGTGCACTAAAGTTTGAGATCTATTTAATATATTGGAATAAAAATAAGATAATTTAGACGTTCAGATTCACATTTTATCCATCTGTCATGTCAGGCGAGAATTTAATTTGTTAACGAATTTCCATCACTCCCATGACTCGATCAAAACTGTTTCAACCATGACCGCTCTTAATGGACAATTAGGAAAACATGTGTAATACTGTAATACCTTGCGTTCAATTACATTTGCACTCAATACTCAGGCTTTGTTGAGTATGCCCAGCTGGCAGACTTCGCTTGTCGTATTTGAACTCAATGCTTAACCTTCCTCCAACACAAATTCGACTAATAACTGATAATCTGGCACGGAAGTTATGACGGATAATTTCACAATAAAGTTATAACGGATAATGGGATATTGAATTTATAATAGGTAATTTATAAACAAAGAAATTGTAAAGGAAATAAGTTTAATTTATTGCTGTACATATAATTTCTAAGAAGCTAAGTATCAGGTTCAAGGAGTTTTCTTTGTCATTTTAGGATTTCAGTTACCATACGTCGTGACCGTCAGTAATGGGGCTTTTCAACTATCATTGAATCGGGAGATCATGCCGAGGAGTTGCATTTTTAGAAAAATTCTAAAAATAATTCGTGATTTATTGAGTCGTGAAATTATTCGTGATTTTTAAATTTTAAAAAGTGAATTGTGCTGTATTATATTGAATACTTATGTGTGTCATCTCAATTTTGTTTATTTGTATTGTATTAATTATTTTAGCTATTTATTTCAAGAACGTTACTTTGATATTTTCAGGAAGGCCTCAAGTTTTAAATTTCTCGATTTCTGGATTACTTGGAATCGAAACTTGTGAACAGATCGGGAAGTGAATTAAACGTTGAAACGCACTGATAGGCTTGTTTGAGTGTTAAGGCTTATAACACCAGGTTTGTTGTTGCTGTAGTTTAAATTTATTCCTTTGTTAATTATACTTGTTTTAAACTGCTCATTCGTTGAAAATTCCTGTTTATTAATGTGTTTAATTTGTTAAATTCGAAAAAAGTTCACGGTCTTTTGTTTCAGGGAAGTTCTAGGGATTATTATTTGATCGGGAAAGTCGCCAACACGATAACGGATAATCGTACACTAGATTGAGAAATTGATTACTTAACAATAAAGCGACAATGGATGATAGGACAATAAAGTGAGTACTAATAAGATGAATCCAGCTGATGCTCTGTCACTAATTAATGTCACTCATTGACCTGCCGCTGAAGTGATAACTGATGAACCGTCAGTGAAGTGATAACTACACTGTTAATCTGCAACTGAAGTGATAACCGATGATCTGAAATTAACTGAAGTGGTTACTGCACTGATGATCTGGTACTGCTTGAGAGGAACACGATCTGATCTGAAATTGAAGTGATAAACTGCATGGATGATTTGATCCTGAAGTGATAACAGATGACCTTGCATTCAAGTAATAGCTGCGTTGATGATCTGGTACTGAAGTTATTACCATAAAGACGGAACTAATCTTTCCTTCTGGGATTTATATCATACAATGACGACGGTCGAAGCAAACCGCAGCCATCGGATGTAATTTGACGGCCATCAATGTGCGTTTGAATAATATTTGATCAGTTTTTTTCGAGGTAAAAAAATATATAAATACTCGCAGTAAATAAGAGGCACATAATCATTCGCTGTACTGGCAAAGCAAAGATTGCAATTCTTCACTTTTTTCTAGTTAAACTGATTTTCAACAATTTGTTGCTTATGTCAATTTTGGAGTTGAACCCATATGGTACATTATTATTCAACTCGAAAATTCTCAAAAATCATCAAATTTATTAACTTCAACGCTGCAAAAGAATTGTTATAGTTTGACGAGATTCACTTCAGCCTTTTTTAATAGGACAAGTATTAATAACTTTTTAAATTCAACTTGAAATCTATCCCAAACCTAAAAATTTATTCACTCTGAAGTGTCAAAAAGTCTGTTATAATTTTAAGAGTGTCAGTTCAGCCGATTCTCAAATAGAATTAGTATTGATACCTTTTGATTTCAACGGGAAAAATTTCCCATAAATAGAAATGTATTAACAAGCGGCTAAAAGTCTGTTGAAATTTCACGAGTGTTAGTTAATCAGTTTTTGAGATAGCATTAGCATTTGTAAATTTTGAAATTCAACTTGAAAATACTCCCAAAACATAGAAACTTATTTACTTTAAAGAGGCAAAAAGTTTGTGACACTTTCACGTGCGTCAGTTCAGCTGTTTTTAAAATAGTATTAGTATAAAAAACTTTTTGAATTTAATTTAAAATTTATCACAAACCTTGAATTTTATTGACTTTAAAGAATTAAAAAGCCAATTATAATTTCACCAGTGTCAACTCAGCTGTTTCTTAAATAGAATTAGTATTTTAGTACATTTTCAAATTGGATTAAAAAATTTTCACAAGCCTAGAAATTTATTAACATTAACGCGGCAAAAAGTCTCACGAGTGTAAAGTTTCACGAGTTTCAGTTTAGCTGTTTTTGAAATATGATTGGTAATAATAAGTTTTTAAAGTCAACTTGATAATTCGGATGTTGTTAAGAATAAGTACCCCAGACGTTACACTGGGGTGCGTATTCTTAACATGAACATTACTAAGGTGTGTATTCTTGATAAGGTTAAGGGGCTGTATACCCTAACATTTTCTGCATGTAGTCGCTCCCACCACCCTTGAGTGGAATCAAGCTCCAGAAACGTTTAGTTTGGTATCTATGCTACATTGAGCGCCTATTGTGGTGCGCGCAGGACTTTGTCGCGCTCTCCTCAACATTCACACTTATTGTCACGGAAAACCTATCTCCTCGTAGAGTTTTTAAGCTACAGCAATGAGACATATACCATTCGATTCATTAAGACCATACCTATCAAGTAACGAAGCTTTTTTTTCAATTTGCGCATAGTTTGGATTCAAAATGGGTGGTGAGGAGGGAAAATTTGAAGAAAATGAGAAGAAAACGGAAAAATGCGCGTTCAAAAAACTAAGGTAAAAATAAAAAATCTGGCTTCGTAACATGATTGGTATGGTCTTCACAAATCGAATGACATGCGTCTCAATGTTGTAGCTTAAAAACCCTAGGAGGAGATAGATTTCTACAGCACCCTTTTTTTTGTCCGTTTCCATGAATTCCACGTTTTCTATTAATTTTTCCGAAAAAGTCATACGAACAAAATGTTCTTATCTTTTGTTTTTACATATATGTGTGAAGTTTCAGAAAGATCCGTTCGTAAATGTGAAAGTTTTTCTGGAGGGTATACCGCCTTCTTACTTGAATGAACAAAACAAATAAATTAAGTATTATAAACATCTTTTTACGAAAAACAATTCAATGTAAAAAATACATTGTAAACATTAAATTTCAAATGATAAGCTAAGCATCTTAGTCAATGTACTGAGACTCAATATGATCACATAAAGCTTCAAAAGCATTTTTTGAGGAGCGATCTCGCCACATGAATTCTTGAAGATAGGAAACCGAAGAGGAGGATTAACAAAGTTAGTCTCCAAAGGTTTATACTGCATGGGGTGCGTTTTATTATCAAGGAAATACTGGGGTGTGTTTTCTTAACAAGGATATATTAGGGTGCGTTTTTTTAACAAGGTCATAGTGGTGTGGTGATTCTTAACAAGATCCAAAAATTCTCACAAACCTAGAAATTTATTCACTTTGAGGAGGCAAGAAGTCTATTTGAATTTCACGAACGTCAGTTCAGCAGTTTTTTAAAATTAATATGATTAGTAATAATATCTTTTAAAAATTTACTTCGAATTTTTCCCAAACCTTGAAATTTATTCACTTTAAAGAGTCAAAATTTCAGTTTTAATTTCGCAAGTCTACAGGTCAGTCGTTTAGAAAATAGGATTAGTTTTGATTTATTCAAGTCGAAAATTCTTTCACACCTAATTTATTCTCTTTAATGAGGAAAAAAGTCTGTTATAATTTTACGATTCAGCCGTTTTCAAAAAGAATGAGTATTGGTAAATATTTAAATTCAACTCGAAAATTTACTCCCAAATCTAAGAAAATTATTAATTTTAATGCTGTAAAAAGTCTTTTGCAGTTTGCGAGTGTCAGTTCAGCCGGTTTTGAAAGTAATTAGTATTGAAAACTTTATCAAATTCAACTCATAAATTACCATATATCTAAAAATTTATTTTTTAAGACGCAAAAAGTGTTGTAATTTCATGAGTGCCAGTTTAAACGTTTCTTGAGATAGGATTAGCATTGATAAATTCCGAAATTCAACTGAAAAATTGTCCAAAACTTAAAAAAATAGAATTTCCACTTCAAAGAGGCAAAAAGTCTGCTACAATTTTCGATTGTCAGTTAAGCCGGATCTGGTATTGAATTACAATTGATAACTTTATTAAATTGTACTACAAAATTATCAAACGTTTCCAAATTTATTTACTTTTAAGCGGCAAAAAGAGTGTTATAATTTCACTATTGCCCGCACAGCGAACTCTGAAACCGAATCCTCATTATAACTTTTAAAAGTCAACTTGATATTTTTCTCAATCCTAGAAATTTATTCACTTCATAGTATCTAGAAGTCTTTTATACTTTCACGGGTGTAAGTTCTGCCATTTTTGATAGAAAATTTGTATAAATTACTTTTTAAGTTTAACTTGGAAATTCTCCCAAACCTAGGAATCTATTCTCTTTAAAGAGGCAAAAAAGTCTGTTTTAATTTACTAGTGTTATTTCAGCCGGTTCTGAAACAATAATAAATAATCAGACGACTCTCAAGCTGGAGATTGCGGTTAAAACATCCTAGGAAATATGCAGCTTAATGAGAGATTGACAGAGCATGTTGAGGCAAAAATCAAGATCATAAGAGAGGACGTTTAAGACAAGGATGCCAACAGAAGAGAGGATTATAGAAGATTGCTCGAGTCTAACAAAAAATTGAGACACAGCGAAGTACGACAACGGAACGCACAGCAGCTTGTATAAGACTTAATTGTGGAGTTAGAAGACCTAAAAAGCCGGATGCGTGAAGTAAAAATGCTTGAAGAAGAACAGAGAAGACGGGATTTACCCGATCTCAGTTCGCAATCTCGGTAGTAGATCGCAATTCGAAACACAAGTCTTGTGCTTCTTACTGCAGATCTGACATTTGATGAACGAGCAACATGTTTTTTTTTGAAATGTCCCGGATTGAGACATAATATACATACGCGTCCTTCCTTAATTTATGCAAGTCTCTCAACATATGGTATCTTGTTTGCTTCTAAACACGCTCCAGTTTTGCGTTTTCCACTGCAAAACAAACAATTGACTCCCTGCCCCGAGATTAGACCGGCTGCTGTAGTAAACTTCCTTCTTTAAACTCTCCTCGATTTTTCGCTCTGGTATTATTTTTTGTCCTGAACTACTCGTATATTTTACTTTTATATCTTCGAAGCCAGATTCGATCAATCCAATTCTTCGATCCATATGGTTTTCGGTTTTTAAGAATTCCATCAAATATTCGATGCACGATTTATTTTCTCCAGAACTTGTTGTTCGTTGGCACCTTCCCCAAGCTACAAGAATGTCTCAGTCTAGCGAGGACTCAATCAATGGGAAGAGCCAGGTTTCCGGTTCTGCTTTATCCAGTTCCAGGGATTTCAGTGCATTCCAATGCGACTCTAACTTAATTTTCAATTGTGAAAGTGGAATCTGTCCTTTTTAGCGCATTTTCTCATTTATGGAAAAAATGCACTATTATATGCTCGCCATGTCCGTATGTCTGTCCGTCCGTCTGTCCGTCCGTCCGTCCGTCTGTCCGTCCGTCCGTCCGTGACCTCAAGTTTTCGTCGACGAGAAAATGCGCTCTCTGTCACTCACGGAAGTGAGTACTGAGTTATATTTTTTAGCATTTGATATGCATATGACAAGCTTCAACAGTTCCCTCACATACACTTGCAGCAGGAGGCTTCTATCGTCGTATCTTTCTTTCAATGCTGTAATCGCTTTGCTAAAATTTTCCGCCGTGTGTGGGCAGCATTCCATAGTTTGTTTGGTTGTACTCCCATCCTTTAGTCCCTGCAGAAGATACCCAAACTTCACCCTGTCTTCTAGCGACTCATCTTCATGAATCCTATATAGCGTACTAGGCCCACCATCGCAAGCCATTCTAGCAAGTTCCCATTGAACACTTTTAACTCAATCTTGGGTAACATGTACGAACTCATCTTGGCCGTGCTGCTGCATTCTGCTGGTGGCGGTGACTGCGAAACAAACTCAATCTATAAATGCAAGGCTGCTTTCACCTCCAACTCCATATTGAAGAAATTTTCCTCGTACTCGTCACATATTTGAAATCCTTTATTGATGATGTTATCTTCAGTTTCCTCAGTAAACCAGAGGTTCCGTAGCTGTTGATTCAACTCTGAAAGTTATTCTTGTTTACTTTTTCTTCAGTGCTGCCAATTTGACAGCAACCTCCTAATTATTCACAGTCTCCAGCTTCAACAACTCTTCAATGGCTTTGATGCCGTTGGCAAATTGAGCTCGTACGAACCCTCGTTCTCGTCTGATACGATCCATCTCTGAAATACCACTCTTCTCGATGTCACTCTTGACTCACCAAATGTTGAATTTTGAATTGCTATGCAGGATATACCCGATCTCAGTTAACAATTCCGGGGCTCACAACAAATTAAAATTAATTAATTAAAGCTTCATAAAAGACCATCGAATTTATTATTGTCGTTTGCAACGTTGAAATTTTGTCATCGTAAAAATCGATTTCGACAGGAAATAAGAGCTACGGGCGGTAAACTAGCTACGAAAACGCGTTGCACTAGAAAATGTAGAACTCACAAATAAAGATTGGGCTACCAAAATATCATATATAAATTAGACACCACACACTCCAAAATACAAATAAATTAAATCTCACACTATACTACTATAGTGTGATATACTATAATATAAATACTATAACTTCGTATAGAGCCTTCCCGACGTCTGTTTAGCGTAAACTGTTGTGCCAAACGAATTCTTTTTCAACTCGCACTAGTATATCAGGGAAGGGGAATATACGATTTTATTAACTTGAGTGAATTCATTCATGAGTGAACTTCAAGACTGAATTAGTTTTCGAAGTATACTCGCAGTTCAGTCGTGGGTAGTCGCAGATACTGGCATAATCGTCTTGAACAACGACGAAAAATGCTGGCAACGTATCTGCAGCAAAGCTCAGGCGTGATCTGCGCGTCTCACAGCACTCGATATTCAAGTTTTCTTAAGCAGAATCCTTCAAATGTCAAAAATATTCCTGGATCAGACTGTACTATATCATTTCTTGGACAGCCCCCTGGACCGTCAGAGGCGGTCCCCCGCGACTAGCATCGCTGTTGATACATTTTATTTTTATGGGTCCAAAAAGTCAACTCAATAGTATACAGACAAAGATCACAAATCTGTTTTAATATTTTTTGGAGCTGGTAAGGTTTCATGCGAATACAAATGCTCAATGAAGATTTCTAATGATTCTTATGAGGCGCGTTGGTAATCAGACCTGTTACATCTAGCGAAGCTAGGAGAACAGCGAGGCGCGTAGCCAGAAGAAGTGGCTTCTAGATTTCAGAGAGTATTTCTTACGGATATATGGTTTAATTATATAGTCCACTTATACTTGCGCAATTGTATGTCATACACATTTGTTTTCTTTATGAGTTTTCACATTTTCATAGATATAGACCACAGAATAGCGCAGCTTGGAGTGAATTTTTTTATTCCACTGTGGAGTTCGCTGTATTGATCAATTTCTTCACTTAATTTACGCTGAAGATGCTCTGTTGGATCTCTTGCGGCCCGACAAAATTTAGATTTATTTGATATAATTGCAATATATTTTTGAAAGACAAAGTTCGTTTTGTTCAAGGCAAAAAAAAATAATAATGTTGACAATTTGTTCTACGATTTAATCGTTGTATCTGATTTGTTTGGTCAGCAAACGTAAAGACGGAGGTAAATTTGTTAAGGACAATGACCCCCGCTGTTTTCGTTTCGGCTCGCAATAATACAATAGTATTAGTTGAGAAAAACTAATTTTTTTCTATTCGCCATTTTATCTTGTCTTGACATGCAAAACACTTCAATTGTGCTAAAGTTTATTTTTGAACCCGCTTCGGCTCGCAATTGATGTTTTAAGTTAAAGCTGATATCGATTTTATTTTCATTCTCTTGTTTTGGTAGAGAATCATGCAAAAATTCGAGATATGTTTCTTATTCCTGTCGTGGCAGTCCTCTTTGCTATTGTTAAAAGAAAGTCACTTTGCTAGAAAAGGCACTGTTATAAATAATAAAGTTTTATACGCTAAAGACTGAGCGTCTGATTTCCAGAATTTCTTGTCTCTTTTTGGCCAGATCGATTGTTATATAGAAGTAAACTCGAATGCAGGGAGCCTGGCGCACCCACAAAAAGGTTTCCTTCGCGTCCGTTTGCTCTCAGACGCTACTCCCACAAAATGCAACCTCAATTTTAAACTGATCATCTGAATGGAACTGGAAAGCAGTGGAGTTATGGAATTGAACTTGTGAAGTTTCTAATAATTACTTCACAATGATATCATAGAGCCACCAGCAAATTCTGTCGATTTTGTATATTAACTACTTGATGTGCAACACTGGTTGCTGAATTCGGAAAATTCTAATCAGACACGCCCAATTTGGCAAGATAACTCATATCACCATTCTTCCTGCACCCAATTTGAAGAAATAAAACAATATTGCACTAAATTGTGATAATTTTAACAAAATAATCTAAATTTGCTGAACACGAACACGACACTGACTGATTCGCTTGCGCCAGCAACAGAGATGAAAAATAATGATGTTTTCAGATGTTTATCTAAAAACAATTTTAATGTGAATCAATCTCATAAACGGGCCATTAATTCATTAATTACTTTGCGACTTTAATCTCTAACGCGAAGAAAACTGCACCTGACAATCTGACTGGCTGCTGACTACACATCGAGGAAGTAAAAAATGGGTTTTAGAAAACTTAAATGCACATAAATATTCAATATATTGACGGTATTGTCGGTACACATTGACGGTATTTACAGCATGATTATGCATCTAGAATAGAAAATTCATCGGTGGTCTGTAATAATTTTATTCATTGTACCGTTCTCATCATTGACATGAAGAATTGAGGAGACAATAATGTTTTTTGTTCCACATACATTAGTAAAATAAAATGTTTACAGAATACAATTCTACGAAAGTACAAGTAATCCAACACAATAATAATCAAGATACTAACTGCGTTGCTTCCGTTATATATTTATATTTTACGAAGTTTATGTGTTTGAAGCCTGGCGAAGAAAATATTTCGGAGCTTTACAGGCGGCATCTGCGATGAATATCGTCTAGGGAAATTACCTGGGGAGGAAATTGAATTTTCCTCTTGTGACCAGAAGACATTGAAAAATAGGGATGGGTTAAAGCATGTATTAAACAAATGTAAAAGTTATTTTCACGTTGTTGCGTTCAGATTTCATTTAACGATAAAAGGTTTTAGTGTGACACATCTTGGAATTTAAGAATTTATTTTCCTTAATATTGTAGCTCGCTGCCCTTAATTTAGTAAATAATTCAGAACCTAAAGCAATGTCAGTTGCAATAAAAGATTATAACCTAGATATTATATGAAGAGATTAGAACCTTAAAAAGATTAGAACCTAGATATTATTTTTGAACTAAATTAGCACCTATCAAAGTAAAAATCTCGCAAACATTTCTGACTTTAACTTCCCCAGATACTCTCTCCGTTTTTCAGTAACTCGATTCCAAAGTTCAACATGATATTTTGATTCCACGGCAATGACCCCACTTTATAAGTATCATGGATACGCGCTCGATCAACTCCGATACATTTCGCTATGTCTATGTTAATGTTAACTAGTCTAGCACGTCTATGTAGCAATAGTTTCTACATAAAATTCGCACATTGTATACGATTGTAAATACCTCCTGCTGTATACGATAACACTCAAATAAATATGCACAGGAACAAACTTCGATGAATATTTATAAGATTATGGTACCGGGCTCACGATGACGGGATACGTGATGGTGAGATTTGCTATCACGGACTTTGCTGTGGATTATTGCAAGCATTCTTGAAAATGACAGATGCTTGCTTGTTGACCGATTCAAACTGCATGGATGTATCATTTCGAATTTTTCAAATGATTTCATGCCAGTCTACTTCTAGATAACTCATAATTCCCCACATCTCGCTTTTTAGCGCATTTTATTATTCATGGAAAAAGGCGCTATTGTGCTCGTCATGTCCGTCCGTCTGTCGATCTGTCTGCCCATCCGTCTGTCTGTCCGTCCGTGACTTCCCGTTTTCGTCGACGAGAAAATGCGCTCTCTGTCACTCACTGCAGTGAGTACTGAGTTAAATTTTTCTTACGTATCTTTCTAAGAGTTAATTATTTTTTCTTGCTTAGAACATGGTTCGTTTACAACAACAGGTAAAATTAGAACAATTCTTAGGCTATGATTTCAACTATTACAATCATCTTTTTATTGATAGTAACCAAAAATTGTCATTTCGTTATAAGGGCTTGAGAAAAGTCAAGAACAGCAGGAGGTATTTACAATCGTATACAATGTGCGAATTTTATGTACAAACTATTGCTACATAGACGTGCTAGACTAGTTAACATAGACATAGACGTGCTATAAATATTTTTCTCTCATACCAGGTATTGTAAAATTGTCTGTTTGTTCATAGGTATTTGGCCGACGCTGGTTAAAAACTTTGACTTTGAGCACCGTACATGTCATCGACGGAGGATCACCTCAATCGTTATTTCAGTGCGCCATAATTTGTGGCAAGAACGAGATCTGCGGAGGTTTTATATGGAATCCAACCTTGGTGAGCATAGGGAAACTCTAACTAAATTAAGACTTCATTATAACACAGGGTTGATTAACTAAATGGATAGAACGAAATTCTAGGCGAGGAACAGAAATTAAATGGAAACTCACTGGAATGGTAACTCAATACATGTGAGAAAAGTTTTACGAACAGACTCTATAATGATTAATTTCTTCAGAGCGATTGCTCATTTTACCCGCATCAGTATATAAATCGTTAAATGAGATGGCTTATTTAATGTCATATATTATTTGAATATTTATTTATTCTAGTCTCCCAAATGCCGGATGGTGGTGAGAAACTCGAGCGTAGAAGGAGCACAGGCGTTTACAAACGTGAGCTACAACGCGATCTACAAGATGCGCGACTACCCTAGCAACAATTCTACAATGGGCCCATGAGGGGCCCATGTGACAATGTGGAAATGAGGTGGCATTACGGCTCCAACATATGGGGCCCACATTGATGCTATCTTACTCTGAGTGTGCATGACATTGCCATGTGGCTACAACATTGTACAAATAAGACAAAACCAGCAAAGAAATCAGTGGTGTTGGCCCATATGGTGTACATGTGGTAAACCAAGATAATACTGAAAATCCGAGTGTTGGGCTTAATGTCCATGTATTAAACAACTTAGCGAACTCGGAGACAAAATAGTTATAGGAAAACAAATATTTTAGTTCATAAATCTTATTTTAGTCAATAACTCGAAAATTGTTAATGATCTCGAATCAAATTGCGACTATTTGTATGTATTGAACGCACATTCAAGCAATTTAATTATTAAGCTTTCGTTATGAATTTCATTGAATGTTGGAATTTGGGTGTTGAGAAGGCTAATGGAATGTACGTGGGTTCGAACACTTATCCGACAATTTTTCGGCCGAACTCGCGGGCCAGTCTCCAAGGAATATTTCCGAAATTAATATTCATTTTTATTCATTCTTCATTCCTCATCCATTCATCATTCATTGTTATTCATTGTTATTCATTCTTCATTAATTCTTATTCATTCTTCATTCATTATTCATTCATTCTTCATTCATTCTTAATTCATTCTTATTCATTCTTCATTCATCATTCATTCATCATCCATTCATCATTCATTGTTATTCAGTCTTCATTCATTCTTCATTCATTCTTCATTCATTCATCATTCATTCATATTCATTCTTCATTCATCATCCTTTCATCATTCATTCATTATCCATTCATTATTCATTGTTATTCATTCTACATACATTCTTATTCATTCTTCATTCATCATTCATTCATCATACATTCATCATTCATTGTTATTCTTTCTTCGTTCATTCTTATTCATTCTTCATTCATTTTTCTTTCATTCTTATTCATTCTTCATTCATTATTTATTCATTCTTCAATAATCCAGCATTCATTCATCATTCAATCTTCATTCATCATTCATTCTTATTCATTCTTCATTCATCATTCATTCATATTCATTCTTCATTCCTTCTTCATTCATTCTGCATTCATTCTTCATTCATT
>NW_025942960.1:0-116021 GCF_000764305.2 Hyalella azteca | reverse complement strand
GTAAAAAAGTCACTAGATTGCTTTAATCGCAGATTCACTAGAAATTTAAAAGCGAAGAAAACACCACAAAAATTTAGCATATCTCTTTTGAAAACGTTTCGGAGACCAGCTCCATCGTCAGTTCGATAAATCTAGAACACAGATAAAGGTAGAAAATTAGCTTGGAGTTAATAAAAAACACAGAAGTTAAAAACCTAAATTTACAGACAAAGGGTAGAATAATAAAGTAAGTACCTATCTATTCACAATTTCTAATGGATAAGAACTATAGGCAGCATTTAAACTAGGCTTCTCGTTAAAAATATACAATGATTCCAAAATACGCAGATCGGAAGCACCAGAACTATAATCAATATTCAATGCTTCACCAGAAATCAAATTCAATATTCATTAATTTTGTATACAGCCGCCATATTTTTTTACTTTTCTTCTTTTTCTCTCTTCTTCTTCTTGCCACCCATTTCCTACGACACACAACAATCCCACAATTATGGCCTTTTACTGTGTGTATCATTAGTGTTTAAAACAATCTTACATTAATTTTACCTAGCCAAAAAAAAACCTAACCTATCCTAACCAAACTGAACACAGCCCGACATATCCTAACCTAACCTGTCCTAACCTAATCTTACCTCACCTAACCTTACTTCACCTAACCTTACCTTGCCTAACCTTACCTAACCCAACACAACCTAACCTAATTTAACCTATCCTAACCTAACCTAACCTGAACTAACTTTGTCTTACCTTAATCAACCCTAACCTAACCACCCTATGTGATTGTCGCCATAGGAACTTGTTCCTGACTTGAACCTAACCTCAGCAAATGACGTACCTATATTTTACGACATGTTTAATTTCCTACCTGTTCATATTTCGATTCCATGCATGATTGTGGCCGGAGTTCGCATTTCCAACACTCACTGAACTTGTTGGAAATGCGGCCTAAAAAATATATTAAAAAAATATATTTTTAAATAATATATTAAAAAATATATTAAAATAAAACTCCGGCCTAAATACTCCAAACATCAATAGCCTGGTTGTCGGTTTTCCTCTGTCAAAGTAAACAGTGCAAAAAGTTCAAGTACTTAGTCGATGGTTGCAAAAAACACAGCTTCAAAACTTCTTATGGTACCAGTTTCTCAACTTACAAGTCGCATTTGCGAGCGTTGCCTACTCCTGATCATCATACGTCTTAATACGGCTTGAGCGAAATTCTACTTGAAATCTTGTTTGACGGCAGATATCGAGTGAACGCCAGGGCCCTGAGCTCAACACTCGGGGCCATAAAAATTTTTGTTTTATTTTCATTGTAATTTGTTTGAATTTCCTTCAATGCTGCACGTTACCGAGTTAAAAGACCTTATAAAAGCAAAAAATCGCAGTTAAGAATAATCCCTTACGAAAAATCTGTATTGGACGCAGTGGTGGACTTAAATTTTTTATAAATATCAAAATTTAATAATAAAGTATAAACTTCAATCTAGATTCAGAAAAGTATTGATGGACATTTTATGATTGAACATTATTTAAAGAAAATGTATTTAATTAGATTTGAGAATAACCCATACTAAATGAATAAATTATTAATTGCAATTTTCAGTTAACATTGAAATTTACCAAATATTTGCTTGAAAAATACCTTCTCATACTACGATTGATGGTTTTATCGGGAGATTGAATAGTATTGGACATTATATTATGTAAACAACTTTTGACTTAGCAACACGGTTGAACTAGTATAGTTTATCCATGATTTAATTCCCTGTCGCCAAGAAAACGGAGCGTCGTTTGAGGTGGACTGTCGAAATGTAGAACCGGTGAAGCTTCAGAAGTCAAAAATAGTGATGAAAGAACGTTTCCAGCCTTTAATAACTTCCGCAAATTAATATATAGGGCAAATATGTGATAATCTGCCCCGAAACATGCGCATCCGCTACTTGAATCGACGGTTGTTTCTCCCGCAATGTAAATAAATCAAGAATTNATCCACAGTTTCGTGTTGAATATGCCGTGTTAGACCTGTAACGCTGCATATTGTCGTACGTTTTTTATATTAGTTCGCATGTTTGCACTATGGGCCAAATTTTAAATTATGTGTTGTTATTTTTACAGGTTATATTTTTGGTGCTGACAATCTCTGAAACTGAATGAATTTAACCTAAAAACTGGACGTCGACATTAGAGTAGACCTGACTGGAAAGAAGCTCAAGTGACACCATTGTTCAAAAAAGGAGACAAAAGCTGCCCGGTCAACTATCGCTTTGCCAGATTGACAAGTGTCGTTTGCAAGTTGATGGAATCTGTTGAGAGGGATCGATTGATCGATAATTTGACTGCTAACAATCTCCTATCAGACTGTCAACATGGCTTTATTGCCGGGAGATCCTGCACCACTAACCTCTTGTCTACTCTGAACGAACGGACCCGCCTGTTGGACGAAGAGAGCCAGTAGTTGCAGTGTACCTCGATTTTGCCAAGGCATTTGACTGTGTCCGACATGAGCGTCTGTTGTGCAAATTGAAATCTTTGGGAATTGAGAGTAATTGACTCAAATGGATCAGAGATTTTCTGGGAGGGAGACTCCATCATGTCATTATTAATGGGTCCGTATCAGACTTGGCTTCAGTGCGCAGTGGCGTGCCACAAGGAAGCGTTCTCTGGCCTGTTTTATTTGTAGCGTTTAAAAAAGATCTGCTCGGAGCTGTGTCTAGCGTGTGCTCGATGTATGCTGACAACACAAAAATTTATAATTCCGTGAAGAATACGTCGCAAAAAGTACAGTTGCAAGTTGATCTTGACAGGTTCGTTGACTGGGCTGATAAGTGGCAGCTGCGTTTTAACGCTGACAAATGTAAAGTAATCCACCTTGGCAAGAATAATGAACAGCAAGATTACAGTATGAGAAGACACGATTCCAACGACAGAGTGATGATGTAAATATTTAGGAGTTAATATTGACAATAGTTGAAATTTTCTAAGCATATTGAAGGGCATGTTAATAAAGCCAATAAACTACTTGGACTGATCAGACACTCTTTCGAGTTCCTAGGTGCAGAAGCGATGAAGCAGTTGTTTGTTGCTGTACTGCGACCAAGCCTAGAGTTTGGAAACGTCGTGCAGTCACCGATACTTGAAAGGGACAAAATTCTGTCGAGAGTGTTCAAAGACGTACAACAAGGATAATTCCGGGCTTGAAAGGCAAATCATATGAAGAAAGAATAAAGATTATGATGCTTCCAAGCCTCAGTTATCGACGTCTGCTTGGTGAGGTCATTGAAGTATACAAGTGTACTCATGATCTATACATGGTCCCAGAAGGATTACTAGAATTTAACGCAAGAACCAACAACAGGGGCCACGGCTATAAACTAAAAAACTGCGTTGTAACACATCCATGCGAAAACGTTTCTTCTCGCTTCGAGTCACCGACATGTGGAACAGCCTCCCCGACAGCATCGTTGACGCTCCGAATATGAACGCCTTCATGAACAGACTAGACGAAGCTATGCAGATGCATATGTTCAGTCTTAAAATGTCAAGCAACTTATGGTCCAGGCAATAATTCCAGCAGTTATCTCAATCAATCGTCAGTTATGAAAGATCGGCTTCCAAAGGCCGGATCCCTTGTGAATCAAGTCACGAAAAATTCAAGAATCAGCAACAGGCCATGGGCCTATTTCTTCAGTGCCAACACTTCTATTCTATATTCTATTCTATTACTTTGTTGGCTTCATGTCAGGCATTTTACCCAGTAGGGTTTAACTTGGCCAATCTTTTGTACCTTAACCAATCTTAGGATTTATTTATATTTGGATAGTTACCTTCGGTCTCTGATTCTGCGTATTTGCATGCCTTACCAAAACTCTTAGATATATGAGCAAACACATCACTTATTTATTTATTTATTGTAATAATGGTTCTCATTTCTCAGAATTGTTGCTGTGAACTAATCTAAGATTTCTGTTACATGACGTAAATAGATAGATGTTTTGTTTATGTTTGCTATTTATTTCATCGTGCCGCTATTGTATTGTGCTAACTGCTCTGCAGGTCGTTCAATTAATTGGTTCAGGTCGTGCAGGATCAGTTCATCCTGGCTACAGTCACTTCCTCTCATTTTTTCCAATAGATGGTTTTTTCCAACAGACGTTTATTTCCAACATATCTATATTATTTTTATACTCAGCTGCTTGGAGATGTGATTCAGAGACTACTTGAAATTTGGTGTGCAATTAATTTGTTATTATAGCTCATAAAAATATAATGCTGTTTTGTGCCGAAAAATCAAAAATTAAACTGGTTGCAACAAATCATTATAAATTTATTCAAGTTTTAAATCAACAGAATTTAATTTTAGCCTTCAGCATAAATGAGCATGAAAACATAATAGAATCAATTGAAAGTAATAACAGAGAGTTGAATATCCTGGAATTGAAACCCATCGTTGTATGACATCACCAATTTTATAATTTTCGACTGATGAATGTACGTATGTACCTTCAACGGCTGGGTACGTGCGTCGTAGAAACTGCTTTCGTCCGGAAAAATCAGACGATTTATTTCAGTTCATTTAATCACGGGGCTTTGGTGCAGCAGTATATTCCGTACCAATCAGTGAAGGGGTTTACCCACACCCAAATCCAGCCAGGGAACGGGCAAGACTTGTCCCAATATCCATCCTGAAATGATAAAATGGTATTTAATATATAATATAAAGTTGATTTCTTCGTAACGCCGTTCTCTAAAGAATACAAATTATTCATCAATTACCGAGAGCTGAATTTATTCATGTAGCGAGATCTAAAAGGTTGACCATATTAATGAGAGAATTTTTATTCATCACGCTTTGAATCATAACTAAATTTAGAGAACAAACTTCAGGAACGGTGAGCCAGTCTCATTAAATGATTGGGGGATACGACATACATAATTAAGAAAGTATTTTTTCAATCCAATAATACTATTATAAAGGACGTTTTGTAAATGATTTGTCATACTCTAGATAAAAATAACTAGCCGATGTTGGTTCATACATGTAAATTTTCACAAATACTTTTCCTGCTTAAGTACCTTTATCTAGCAGAATTACTTTAATACAGGTTACATTTTATAATTTTTTTCAAATGTTTATACTTACCCCAAACCAAGTATAGCATGACATGCCAACGATACCATCTAAGCAGCAATCTCTGACTTCTGCATAAATAAAATACAGATCAAATTCATGTTCGTGCGAATAATGTTGCAAATCTATATTTAAATTTTCTCCATTTTACTTTTGCCTATTCAATGGTCATATTATTAGTTGATCTATAACTATTCTATGAGAAATTTATTTCATGGGAGTAAATAGTATTGCAACGAATGACATATTATTTGATAGGCATTTCGTACTTTAAACTTTAAAATATTCCTCGCTGATATTTTTATGAGTAAAAATATGATTCAAAATAAATACTCATGAACAATAAATGAGGATGGTACCGCGAAGATTCTGCTCAGGTACAGGCTCGACGATCCGTGCCACTTCAGAATTTTTCGGATTTGAAGCTTTCTGCACGGAAACAACAATCAAATATTATCGTAGGAGCATTAGTTACAAAATAATTCAATATGTAAATATACAAATTTAAATTATTATTTTTGCTATTAATGTGTGATCAAAATTTCCAGAGATTTAGAAGCTATACAAACGACCTCACCATTCGGGTACCCAAAGGCTCTGCAGCAGCCACTGCGACCAGCAGCAACACGCACAGCAGCGGCGTCTTCTGCATCGTTGCAAGTTCTCTCAGGACTAGCTGGGAGGAATAAATGTTGAAAATTTACAAAATTTATTTCAGGCATTTCCATATAAATTTAGTTTAAATTGTGTTTTAATTTTTTTCCCTGGTGGATCGTATCAAAATATGAAATCGACAAAATTAAGAGAAAACACTGTAACTTACTTCTGGTACGGTTGGGTGAGTTTTGCTGTATGTATCAACAGCAGGAAAATCTACACTGAGTCTGTGCCATCGCTGTGGTCAGGTTATATAAACTGCTCTGCAGCAGTTTATCAGGCTGTAAAATAATTTCTGGGCTTCATTTCTAACATGTGGTAGCTATTAATTAATCTTCATGTTATTTATTCGGCTCTATTCATTTTGCATTGATCTATTTGTTGATGTTCGCTTTTTGTATAGGATCTGTCGAAGCTTGGACAAGAATGAATATAAGCCTGCAACATAAATTCGTGATAAAGCGCACTATTCTAAAATTAGAGCATTAGGAAGGTGGAAAATTGATGTACAAAGTTAAACGATTCAGGGTTTTGTTGAATTGGCACTAGATGTACGATGAATACTTTGACGAATAACGTCCTATTCAGGCAAGTGCAGCTCGATTGTCTGAAACAAAACAGATGAAAAGGCCCCTTCAAACCATTGTATTAGATCATTTGTACATGCCATGGTCGACTCAAAATATTGCTTCACTCTGAAATTTCTGCTCGAGCATGTAAAGAAATCACTCACATGAAACGGATTAGAAAAGCCATGAAGTTAAATCAACTGTTTGACAGCCAAGCTTCATCAATTCGCATCTGACCAAGCTTCATCTGGACGCATACTTAATTTAAGTCGCAAAACTGAACATTCGATACTAGCGATAAATACAAAATCGAATATTTCGTTCGATCCATTCTCTGCATCTGAATATTACAGCAAGAAGTAGTGATTTTTTATTAAACTTTGTTCACTATTTGGCAGTTATGCAAGCTATCCGAAATCTGATAAAAATTATTCACATAGACACTTTTAAGTGGACGTCACGGACGGACATGATGAGCACAATCTTTTTTCCTGGAAATCTTCTTTCCAATCGCCTCCTTCCCATAAATGAGAAAATGAGCTAAAAATACAAATCGAAACAAATGTCTGAAGAAGAGGTCTATGCTACTGCTATTCAGTCATCGGGGCGGAAATCTATTAACAAGTTTTCATAAGACCCCGCAGTTTTATCAATTTTACTCATCAGAAGAAACTGCACAGCCAACATGATCATCCTCAAAACCCTTCACTTCATAGCCGCAGAATTTAATGCAAAGTTTGTGCTTTCGCGTTCTTACATTCCTGAAATTTTAAAAATTTGAAAACTTTATTTAACTGTTTATTTGAAAAATAGTGATTTTAGGTATATTACACAGATATTGAATGAGACGAAACTTGGCTTTTTAAGTTCGTTCAAATGTAGGATAAACTGATTTTTAATAGATGTGACCCTTTAAAGTAAACGAATGGTCTTTATTTATTTAAATTGGCATCAGACAGAAATGGATTACAATTCGATTAATTATTTTAATATGAAGGCCATCTGACTAAAGAAATTCCTTACAGCAAATCATTACGATCAAAAATTTCAGTATAATATAGTAGGAGAAAATAATATATGAAAAATGTTTACACTAAATTGAAATATATACACTAATCACGGAAATCACTAATCATTTCGTTGTAGTTGCCGGCGTAAACTATAAAGTAGTTGAATTGTTGACTGCCGTGCACAAAATAATGTACACCTAATAACAACATATTAAAAGTACGTAAATTCATGGACATGGCAATATCCTGTTATATACTTAATTGTACGAGATTTTCCTTAATATATTATGGACTATTAAAAAATATCACTGTAAAGAATATGGCTCTTTGTTCGGGGGATTGTTGAGAATGAAAACGCGTTGTAGATTGTAACGGTTTCTGAAAACAAAGAATGAACAATTTATTTTGCATCAGAATGCTTGTAACTCACTAAGCCATTGTACTGTTCTTAGGTTAAATCAATCTCAATCATCAGCTTTTCTATTTGGGAGGGTCTACACTAACAAATTGAAGAAATTACGTTGTCTGTGTGTTTCATCTCATTTTGAACCATGACCTACGACAAAAATATGATAAATCGGAAGAAACATACGGCAGCGAAATAGTTTTCATTGTTTTTTAAGCCGTTTTTAGTTTTGTAAGATGAACATTTTATAACCATTTTTAGCGCATTTTCTCATTTATGGAAAAAATTCACTATTGTGCTCGCCATGTCCGTCTGTCTGTCTGTCTGTCCGTCCGCCCGTCTGTCCGTGACTTCAAGTTTTCGTCGACGAGAAAATGCGCTCCCTGTCACACACTGCAATGAGTACTGAATTATATTTTTTTGCAATGTGTTTGCACTCGTTTGAAAGCTGCAAACAAGACGTGTTCAATTAAGTCAATATCATGAATACGAAGTACTTTTTGCCTGGGGCCGTTGTGAACTTTTATAAAATGAGCATTTTATATATATAAATATATGAGAAAAAGCCGAATTTATAGCTTTCTATCCACGTTAATCTGGGTAAAAATACGTCTAAAGACACGTGATAGTATCCTCAATACGTGTAATTGGCCATGAGAAAGCTGGGGCTACAGTATCAAGTGATCTTTTTAGCATATTTTTCTTCTTTAAAAATTTTCACTTATTTGGGCTCACTGAACAATTGAAATTTCCAGACACGCCATTTTGAAAATATATCCCCTCCTATAGTTTCCAAGCTACGGCATTGAAAGACATATCATTCGATTTGTAAAGACCATATCTATAGTGTCTCTAGAAGCAATTTTTTCTGATTTATATTACATATTGAAAAATATGGGGGGGAAATGGGAAAAATCGTACAGTAAATATAATTTAAAACCAGAAAAAGGTCTTCTAGAGTCGAACGATATTCTCTTTAATAATCGAACGATATTTTTCTCGATCGATGTTGTAGCAACTAAAAGAAGGAGAAGAGAAATATTCAATTGACACCATTTATGCCGTTTTCAATGCATTTCACTTTTCATTTAAAATTTCTCAAAAATTCATTTTTACAAAATGTTTTTATTTCAGTGACCTACAGAGGTATGCGAAGTTTCAGAAATCAGGCATTTTGTTTAGCAAATAGTTTTGTTGATACACCTTCTCCTTAAGTAACCAAACAATTGCTATATTTTCAAGTTGAAACTTCGCACAATTATCCAAATCATGTGCTAACTATTTAAATGAACGAATAATTTAAAGCGAAAATTTCAGGAATTTGTGAACATTCTGCTATTCTGAAATGAATCAATAGACACACGTATAACACAGCCCTGACACTAAAAAATATTACATTTATTCCGAGTCACAACTAATCAAAACTAAAAACTAAGCATCTGTTTGTCTCTCACTAGAAACGATTTTTGTTCAACTGAAACAAGAGTTATTGTATCCCTGAAAAAATCTTAGCCTGGAAGTAATAATAATAGTAATTTTTAATGATAATTATACTAGTAATAATAATATAAATGATAATAATCTCCCTGAAAAATCTACCTTATCATTTCAGGAAGAAATTTTTAACTTAAGCTTCTATACACTTGGAACGCACTATACGAACCATAGGGAATATTTATCTTCGATCTTTGTGTAATGGACAGCAACACATCTGAATCCATAAAGAACAAGTGAACCTTTATTGAAAAGTTGCAAATCAGATTACTGGCATCAAAGCATGAGATAACGCTCTTCATTTATCCTTCTATTCAGACTTTGCGACCAGATGCATCACAGATGCTGCCATGAAATGCATTGCTGGATTTATTTGTATGTCGGACCAGTTTTCATGGTGCAGCCTATATAATTCACTGGCAACCCTCGCATGGACTCAGAACAGCTACCAGCCTACAATCGTAAACAGAACTCAGCTCTAACAGGAACGCGGAAAACTTTGGTGGGTTCCAGTTGACTTTACATAGCGAATTTGAAGTTTTATGGTCAAGATTTTTTCAAACTCTAATAACCTAATCTCGCTAGATCGGAATTTTTCGAGTGAAAATTTAGTTTCACTTTTTTGTATTCCAAATGTCGGTCATTTAATTTCGCATTGTGTGTGTTATTTCTTCTTGTAAATAATAATCAATTGCAAATTGTAGATAAAACTAAGTAATGAAGCTAAGATTTGATTGCTCGCAGTGTCATTCAAATTTTAAATAGGCTGATGTTCAACAATTTATGTTCACTGCCTGTTTTGACGACGAATACTTTTTGAGTTATTGCTACAATTCACTCATTGGTTACTACACAATAAACATAACCGTTGAAACTACACATACGTGTCCAACGGAAAAAACATGCTAATTGTTCCGTTCATTTTTCTCCTTCCAGTGCCATGAAGTTGATGTTATTGACGCTGATGCTGGTGGGGGCTGTAGTCACCACGCAGGTATTACAAAATTATTCAATTTATTTGTCACTTTAATTGTCAATACACTAACAAAATCTTAGGTACGGATAGATTTGAGCTCAGTAGTCGCTCGGCCCGAAGTGTTTCTGAGTCTGCTTGGCCACCCGATTCGTTGTTAATTCATATAACTAAACCTGTTCTAATTTTGCATTTGAATCATGTTATCATGATGAATACATTGAAATTGTAATTCATACTATTTCAGTTAACAGTTACAAATTTTTTAACAGTATTAAGTTCACAAAACATTTTGCTGTTGATGATTGGGCACTTAAAAAACTGCAGTAAGTCGTTTCGAGCTGCGAAATTTCGGGTATCATGGAACCAAATAATGCTGATCACACCACAGCCAGTGTGACCCGACATGTTCTCAAGTTCCTGAAATTTAATTTCAATTTTCTTCGTTACAGATATCAGAAAAAGGTGCTGCCCACACGTCCCGGCAGATCAGTACGTAAACAGATAAGATAGGCAATATCGATATTAAATCAGGATATTTACATTTATACGCAGTATGTTTTTTAAGTAAGGACCGTTTTGGAATTGAAAAAAGACGTGCAAAGATATCGCAATAATTTTATTTTTACATAAAAGCCTGTATCTTGATCTACTTTTCTACATAATTTACGTGAATATATATTGAGGCACTTGTCTTAACGTAACACCAGTTTTTGAATACCCTCCTTATAAAATTCTGCCGCCTGATTTGGATGTGAAATTCTGAATTCTGCTGAAAACGCCTGAAATTTCTTCTTCCTGACGAGTCAGGCGGCAAATTGATGGATATGTAGGCGCTTCAATAAATTTCTGTATTCTCTAAATTATTAGGCTCTCAAGTTAAATTGAGACCAACATGAGTTTCTATTTGAGAGAACTGTCATTTTAGAGAGTGGATGCGAGTTATGACGAGGGCAAAAGTTTTCAAGATCACCTATTCGACTTATATTATGACCTTAATATGCAGTGCCCTGAACACGTGCAAAGACTCAACGAAATCAGTTGGATTAGGCTTGTTTATAAAGAATTTCATATGATAAACAAGCCAGACTGTCTCTAAAATTCCCTACTGAGCTTTATAAGTGTTTCATTCTAAAAGCTTTTGTAATTTCCCACATAACAATGGAACATCTCTAAACCGATTTCAATTTACCGCAGGTTTGGAGGAGTACATCAAGATGTACATTAACGGAGAACTTAAACCTTGCTGCCATGAATGCAAGAGCGCGAAGGTACGAAATTTCTGTAATAATCTCTCAATGTTGGTCAATGAGTTCAAGGATGATGCTGGAAATTGAACGTGGCCAATTTTTTTTATAAACTGACGTACTCAGACATATCATTAAAAATTGTATTCTTTGCTTTAATTTAAATTTTGTAAAATAGAACACTTCGGGTAATATCTCATTTTTACGAACATTTCATTTTTACGAACATTCATATAATTCAAAATTTTTCTTTGAATCCTTATAAGTTCCGAATTCCATTAGATGCTCGGCACATGCGAAATATTTTGAGGTCTCTATGCGTTTTTACAATGGATTTTATTAACTTCTGTTAACTTCATCAGTTCGGCCGCGGGTGGTGCGCGTTCGTCTGGAACGGTTGCGGCCAATTTGGGTGGCAGGCTGATGACTCCGAGGGTTGTGAAGGCGAGCACTGCATCTGCTGCGTTATCGCACGGCAGGACTAGCGACCGAGAACCTCGCTTCAATACTTCCAGCTTCTATTTGTCCATTATTTAGCATGTCCAACCATATACTTTTTTATTATTCCAAAAATACATTTAACAATGTTCTTTCAGGATTACACCTCAAATTCATTTCTTCACTGAAATTCGTTGCGAGCTCACGAGCTTAGGCTTATATAGTGTTGAACGATCGGCTCATGACATCGATATTATTGGTCACTATTTTGTCGTTTCTCGATCGCTACTGGATTTCGTGAGCTCGCATTTTATCAATGAAAGTTGTGGAAGCGTTCTCCGCTTGTAAGAGATGATGACAAAACAATTTTTTCCAGTAAATATTTACGGCGAAGGTATGTTTGAATTTTTTCAATATGACCTCATTTTTTTCCAAAATTTGGAATGCAAGATTTATGTTCCAATATGAAGTTGAACGTAAGACAGGATATGGCTAACTTGTCGAAAATGGGAAAAATTCCCGGCTGCAGCAGAAAAATTTCTAGCCATCAATTGAACGAGCGATGGTTTGAAGGAAACATTTAAGAAGATAAATGAAATAATATTGCTTCACCTTCAAACAATATTCATTTATTGGTTAAGAATCTTCAGATAGCTTAAAGAGTCTTCCTTACAAGGGCAACATAAGTTTTTCTAGTAGAGCGAATACTTATAATCTCCATCGCAACCACCTAGCGTGTACAATCATCATCCATAAAAGGCCGACTTGATATATTGTCAGGAGTGCCCTCCACAATGCAGACATGGCAGAGAATAGGGCGTTGTGTACATCCATCTGTATCAGCTGCAAGAGAGTCTTGCAGAGAAACGGTATAGCAGCCTGTCGCGAGAAAAGCTTATAGACCGCCATACCGGTATAACATGCCGTTGAAATGGATATGAAACGCCGAAACAGCTGTTAGATTGCTTCAGGCACGTAAATGACACGCAAGTGCCACACCAATTATTTTACACTGACCATAACGAAACTGAATAGACTCGTCGTCGCTTTTGAGCGGGAAAGCTGAGAGTGAAAACTGAAAAGTTGTACAATCTCTCTGATTTCTCAGTAATCAGTGTTGGCATGGACTGACAGAGTTTCTGTGGGTAGGCCGTTGATGATTTCCAGATTTCATGATATGATTACCAGATCGTATTTGAAAGTGAAAAATTTTATGTGAGGAATCGAAGTTGTGAACAAATATTTTTCATTTCAGGCAATCAATCAGTTATAAATTTTAACTTGGCTAGAAAATACAACTTGTTTTAGTAGTAGAACGATATGAAAAGTGTAGAATTATTGTCTCCATACTAAATTTGAAAATGCATTTTTATCTTTGTTTTGTGGGCGATATCGATGGATGAGAACTTTAGAAATTATTAAAGAATGAATGATATTACAAAAAGAACTTACCACATGTATCGTTACCATTTAAAACTGCGATTTTCTCACGTGAAAAAAGCTTTCAAATAAATCACAACATTTCGTCTGCAAAGTAGCTAACTGTCATTAGTCTTTTGAATGCGTTGAAGAATATTATTCGTATTCAGGAAATAGACAGGAATAAATTGGTGAGCTTTTTGTATCTACGCCAACAAATAATAAGCGGCTACAATTTTTTCACATGATTCCCAATGCTGATTTTGTACCCCCACGTATCATCCTAGAATTAATTAGCATGTCGATGAGTTTGATTTGAACAGCGGATATGAAGCGAAAAGAAGCAACTATAGTCATCAATGACCGGACAGTTAGTTAATCACGCGCCTAAACGATGTGGATGAACGAAGTTCAAATGCTTAGCATTGATAGTCCGCCGGTTTTATAAGGCTATTTGCAACACTGAAAACGACCATTCGATGAACCCGCAAAGAAATTAGATTTCCTGATACGCGTGAAAAATTCGCTAAATAAATTGTAACAATGATTCTTGCTGCACTCTTGACGCTGAATGGGCTTCAATAACTCAGAGTCCACGGCAGTGATCGATTGATTAAACGTATGAAGGATGATTTTTGATCAATCTTCTGCTGGGCGGTTAATCTATCGAGAGCAACGTTAGTATTTATTAACCAGGATGCTGGTTCAACAGACTATTCGTGGACTGAATATACAATTTACCCATCCTGTGTGATCTTGTCCGGGACGTAACGTATATGTCTTGTGGTGCAAAGCCACGTACTGTAATAGGTTTCAAATATTAAAGAAGTGTGTTGGATAGAGAAAAGAATGAAGGATATACTGATGAATATTAGAGGGGAAAAAGACTATGGGAGTTTGATTGCGTGGTAAAGTAATTTTATGTGATTGAATAGTCTCTGTACTGTATGAAAACCTACATATATAAGGGCTTGAGAAAAGTCAAGAACAGTAGGAGGTCTTTACAATCGTATACAATGTGCGAATTTTATGTAGAAACTATTGCTACATAGACGTGCTAGACTAGTTAATATAGACATAGACGTGCTATAAATATTTTTCTCTCATACCAGGTATTGTAAAATTGTCTGTTTGTTCATAGGTATTTGGCCGACGCTGGTTAAAAACTTTGACTTTGAGCACCGTACATGTCATCGACGGAGGATCACCTCAATCGTTATTTCAGTGCGCCATAATTTGTGGCAAGAACGAGATCTGCGGAGGTTTTATCTGGAATCCAACCTTGGTGAGCATAGGGAAACTCTAACTAAATTAAGACTTCATTATAACACAGGGTTGATTAACTAAATGGATAGAACGAAATTCTAGGCAAGGAACAGAAATTAAATGGAAACTCACTGGAATGGTAACTCAATACATGTGAGAAAAGTTTTACGAACAGACTCTATAATGATTAATTTCTTCAGAGCGATTGCTCATTTTACACGCATCAGTATATAAATCGTTAAATGAGATGGCTTATTTAATGTCATATATTATTTGAATATTTATTTATTCTAGTCTCCCAAATGCCGGATGGTGGTGAGAAACTCGAGCGTAGAAGGAGCACAGGCGTTTACCAACGTGAGCTACAACGCGATCTACATAGTGACCGACGCTTGCCACTTTATTGGCAGTGACCAACACTTTCCGTTCTGTTGGTAGTGGCCAATGCCGGTTATTTTGCTGATTGTGACCAAAATGTTTGAAATTTGCCATTCTGTTGGAAGTCAACAACAATTTCCGATTTATTGGTATAAACCGACACTTGCCAACCCTTACCATTTTGTAGGTAGTCACCAACACCTATCATTTGCTGGTAAGGACCAACATTTGCCAACTGTTGGTAGTGGCCAGCACTTGTCGTCACTTGCCAATTTTCTCGTAGTATTAATGGAGGACTGCATTTATCCATCACTCATGCAAATCCCTCTTGTACTATCATTCACGTAGGTTCAGTTTATATAAGCAAATACAATAAGTTTTCACACATTTATCTCACCGGACTGATGCGTACCAATGCGCTGTGTTCTCTTAAAATATTCTCCAGCATGGTTGTAAAAGTTGAATAAATGAATCTCGGAAATCATCAAAAAAATATGGCCGGAGGAGTACACATATAATTAAAAAAGTTATAATTGGTAAAACATGACTTCCTGTGATGAATTTGATTTTATACTATTCCTTAATAGTGTAAAATTCTTACCAATGAATGCATGCATTTTTGTAGCAAATTCATGTGTTATTATGCTATAGCTAACAACATTTCATAAATGAAGGAATAATTACTTCAATTACAGCGTTGTTAATACAGTTTCATTTGAAGCCACATGAATCTGATACACGTCGAAAGGTAAAGAAAAACACATTTAAACCATTTTGCCATTTTATTAATATATGATACTTTGTTTTTTACAACCTTGCTAAAATTATTAATATAATTAAATTTAAAAAGAAAATGAAAATTTGACGACGTTATATAACTGGCTGTTATTGAATTGGTGCATGATAGCCTGACTACATGCGAACAACTTTGAATTTTCGGAAAGATGACTCTTCCTATTTAGAAGTATGAAAAATTTTATTTACAGAATGCAAAGCTAATGTGTTTGATGGCCTGCATCGATAATATTATAAGGGCTCATCGGAAGCACGAACGATACTTATCGTGTCGCCATATAAACAGGGAATTTTGTAGTTTTTAGCGGAATTCCTGAAAAATTTATGGATTTTCATTGGGATGGTGATCCCAATTAAAAATTAAAAAGATATTTTCAGGGTAGAAGGGGCCGATGCTAGTAAAAATTATACAATTAAAGTTTTATTAAAATATCTGGGGTTTAGTTATGATATTGTTATATGGATAATGGAAAATGCAGTTTGGGTTTCCGAATGACCCAAGTTGGAATAATAGAAACCAGAAAATCTGGTTCTCAACTAGTCATGATTATCACTGGATAGGCCGGGCTAACCTACTGGTTATTTGTATATTGTCAACCTGGTTTACCTAACAAAATAAACATGTTATTTACTATAAAATTAAATGCTTATTTATAAAATGACAATTCTGTTTATCTTCAAATAACTACATGACAGTGAAGAGGATCGGTCTATCGGGCTCTCTCGTCTACATGACAGTGACGAGGATCGCTCTATCGAACTCACGTTCTCCGAGTTGCTCGTTGTTATCAAGCAAGCGACGAACCAAACTCTATCAAAGAAACTCTCCGTGACCTGAATTGCAATTCAGCTCGCTGGCGCTACGCCTGAAGTAATGACGGCTATAAAACGTTCACGTGTTCAATGGTTGTTTCGTTTATTGAGAAAACATAATTCGGAACCTTTTATTTTCTGACCATTCATTCTTCTAGAGATAAAAATTTACGCAATTGTATATTGAGTTTTTTTGAAGTTTTGGTTTGTTTTCCTCGCTAATATTATATGAATATTAGTATTATATTATTATATTATAGAGCGTCGTTGTTCAGATATTTGTTTCCGCAGTTTTTTATAAAAGATAGAAGTATTACGTAAATTTCAATATTCTTATGCATGCACGACACCAAGTATTTTTTCTGTCTCATTTCTCATCTGACGACCGCCGTCCAGACGGCCGACGTCTCATATCGCCTACCTTATGCGTACGTGGATTGATTTCTGTTGCTGTTATTATGGAGACGCTTGTAGGGATAACCGATATTCGTTATTTATTTTCTTGTTCATTTTTCCACAAATAGTTAGCAGTCAGATAAATATCCGCACTTCTTATAGATTGACTTTTTCTTTCTTCGTTAGTTCAGTAACTAGTCATTTCACTGCAGCCTTGTCCGCCAACGTTTGGGGTAAGACCTTAAATAGCTCATGTTATATTCATGTTATTAATAATATTTTCCGGTATAATATTCTTCATTTAATCTTGTAAAACATGTTATGCAATTAGCCTTATCAGAAATTGTTTATTCAACTGGTGCAAACTTTACATTACTCACAAATACATTGTTCACAACATCCGCCTGGTTAATTACTCGAAGGATTCCCTATTCGCACTCCCTTAGCATATAGCGGTACCGATATACTCTGCTATAGCTTCTCTTTACTCTTATTTTAAATGAAATTCATAGGCTGTGATACTTTCTCATCAGACATTCTTCTAGTTGTGGGAAATGAACTATAATTGATGAATAAAATGTGGAGTGGAATTTCTGACGAATTATAAAAGTTTTTATAATTCGTCATTTTTCGTAGTGTTTTTAGGTGCGTTAGTGAACCTCAAGTCTAATGTAGGACTTCTAATTGTTAAGTACAGTAAATTTGGTTCAATATAAACTAAAGTTTAGCATCTGCAAAGTTCATCAATATCAACTAAAGTTAGCATCTAATAAAGTTTAGCATCTGCAGAAAACTCAAACCTGTTTGGTTTTACATCGGTCTATAGTTTGTAGCAGTTGTGGGTAGAGTTTCTTGAAATTATTATTAATTTCGTTGATATAATCTTGATTGATCTGGCATAAAACTAGTGCTCTAAGAATATTTGCCATTCAGTCCATGCCGCTAAAAAAATTTAAGAATCTGAATATGCAAGAATATTATGTTTTTAATGCAAATTTTGCATGAGTATTATCGTGAATAAGATTACTGTGACGGCATAAACTAGACGGGTTAGTCGAATAAATGTGAAGAAAATAAACGCTAAATGTAATGAAAATATATGCTAAATGTGAAGAAAATAATTTTTATTACCATAGGTGAGTAAAATACAATAGATTTCTCCAAAAATGTCAAAGTATTTTTCATATTTAACGGATTATTACCTTGACGTCAGGGCAACACCCATTCCATTTGTTACTAGTCAGCGCACAATAGCAGTAAAGCGTCTTATTAGTTGTGTATTCCGGGCACAGCAGTAGCAGGACGTGTTATCTCCTTATAGAAATATTTGATACATCAGCACACACATTACGCGTCGCTTTACCATCCGTCAAGTATTTCGGCACGACAGAAAAATGTTATTACGAAAGCTTCGTATGTTGCGAGACACCAAACGCATTCGCTTGTGTTGATATGAAACATTGAAATTCTTGCTTAATAATAAGAAGGATAAAAGAGATTGAATATGATTTTTCGATCTTTTACTGCGAAATCTCGTTTTTTATGACTGCGCAACTGCTGTCAAGTCTGAGGGGACAGGTTGTCGCGAGTAAAATATCTTCAATCTTTACACGAGAAGATAACTTTAATTACCATGAATTGTCATTCATGGCAATTATGAATTATTCAATAATTTTTCGAATGTTCAAATTACATTGTATTACTCAGTTGCAAAAAACCCTGATCTGCCTATATTTTGCAACCTTACTGCGGCGGAAAAATAATACTATAATAAAAAACATACATACATAATACATACATACATAATATACATACATAATATCAAATTCAATGTTCTTACAAGGAACAGTTCTCAACGGGGCAGGGGAATTAGGTTTAGTAAAAAGGACGAGACAAGTGGAATGAAGCGAAGGCTAGAGTCCAATTAATCGAGGCAGCCAACTGCAATGTCCGCCCAATTACTTGTGGATTTAATGGGAACAAAAGACTCTCATGAGACGAAGACCGTATTGAAGCAGCTATAAGAAGTCAAAAAGTATCTACTTTGGCGATTATGGTACATTTTAATGGATAAGATAACGAAAGCATACATTAAAGAACAAAAGTTGTCTGTGTAACTTATTGGTGCGAGAAAAATTATCACCAGGATGAAGCATATTTTATTTCAAATTTGTTTTTGGCAACCAATGCCGATTAATCAAATATGACATCGCCACGTTAACATGATCGGTCTCTGTTCCAGGCTCCACTCAGTGTACCGTTGATGAGAATTCAATAAACACAGTACATTGTACTTTCTTCAGTATTTGAGAAAATAGGTTTCGTAGATGCATTGGCTATAATTCGAGTTTCTTTCGTTCATTGATGAATGTTTAAACATTTAGTGCTCAACAACATCTAAAATAAAATTGAGGAATATATTGCACTTCATAAAACTTGAAAGTCATATCATGATAACTTCAATACCCAATAAATATCAGTTGAACTCTTAAATCTGGACTAATTAATGTTGTATTGTTAATTGAAATGTCAACCACGAATATATCTATTGTAATCTCTGAAAAATCGAGCCAGGTATTATTGTAAGTGCAAGTACCTTGAAACTCATTTATAAAGATGCTATGTTATATTGATAAATTTCATTAGAATATCGACAAGTTTGACACACAAGTCTTTGCCTTCGAAGTTTTATATAAATCAAGATTTGGAAATTTATTAAAACTGGCGAAATAAATAAAGATTTGGAACACTTGCAACATCTCGAAGTAATCGAGGTTGGAAGAAATCAATACTGATTAGACAATAATCGTTCCTAAATTATCAAGATTTAAGTAATCACTCGTCAATCTTAGCAAATCAAAAATCGTATATTAAGTCTTTAAAATGATTAAAATATGTTTATAATGCGAACATTTCTCTTTCGAGTACTAAATAGTCGCTGTACGTACCCGATCCTACTATACCCGATCCCAAAAATTGAGTATATTACGGCCAAACGTCCAGTAAGAAACTGCACGCTGGTTATCAATACTAAGCGCCACTCCCTAATTGGCATTCTATTGTTTTATGGCTGCAATACGAAACAGCCCGTGAAACTTTCATAAAATCCAAACTTTTAATGTTTGACTGAATCCACGGCGGGAGCCTAATAATTATATTTATGTTTTTTCGATGCAGAGTAAATTATTTTTCAGTGGGGATGGAGGCAGGTTCAGTGTTCATCAAACCACGGTTGCAGTAATATACTTTATTGCCAGAGACATCATATTACATTAAGAGTTTTCTTCAAACATGAAAACTGCAGTACTTGTATACGTTCATGGCTTGAAAAATGGCAAGCGATTAGCTGTACGTCTAGGGGACAAGCTTCACGAATAACAAGATGATGCTTTCAAGACCACGTTCCTTCTGCTACATTTTCCTATCCACAATCTCTGACCACAGTTTCAATACTACCGAAAACATTCCTACAATTCCAACACTTATTAATTCTAAATTGACAACACATTGATTTAGTAAAAACCAAGTACATAACAATAAAATAACGTTGAATCCAAGACCTTTAATATTTGAAAAAATAATTATTTTATCAATATCTGGCTTTTGTATAATTACTGGTAGAATGAGCGTTACGATTTGTTGATTTGTTTGTCGCAAGAATTTTAATTATTTGCATCCCAGAGGATGCATTCTATTACACCTTTCATGCTTGTTTTGTAGTGTAGAAATAGAATACTAGAAGAAAATATAATTTAGTCAGCTGTTGTAAACACTCATGAGGTGAGCTATTGATGGCCCTCTACTGATAATTCATAGTGATAATTTTCTGATAATTATTCTGCACTCATGTACGATGTTCATTTTTCTTCGTTGTGACCATCCATGCAATTTATTTGGATATTTGAGATTGCAACTAGAAAACTGGCATGGATGTGTATTATAGCTGTTTCGATTTTACAGCATTTTTTTGTGTATCCTAATCAAATCTATTAATCTGTTAGCTGCTTAGATAATTTATCGTCATCATACATATGGAAACAAAAAAGTCCTTTGAGTGTTCTAGATGCATGTTTAATGGAATGGTTATAGTGACTGAGCGAGTAAAGACCGGATAAATTATTGTTGTTCTCTAATACTAATAATTACACAACATAATTAATACCTGACCAATAGTGCACGTACTTGTTTAGCAGCTTGATCGGTCTTAGTACAAATAGAAACACGGAAAACGAATCATAATAATTTTTCACAGGGCCAGGGAATTATTTATGAAGGTTTATAATTGATAGCAATAACTTTCGTTGGCAACAATCTTGAAGTTATATTTTTTGGCCTAATATTTCATATATAAACGTTTGTATTCATTACTCTAATTGTTTCTATTTTTCGAAAATTCCAGATGCACTGTTCATATAAATTTAACCCAAGCGTATTTTTTCAAATTAAAATTCATCGATTGGAATTTGAATTTATCGATTGAAACTGTTGTTTATATATTCATTACAGTTGCAGAAGTTTGCCTATACTCGTTCTTATAGTTGCAGTTAAGCTGTCACGTCCAAACTCAATTTTTCATATGAATTTTTCCTTAAAAAGCTTTATAAAGATACTATAGTGTTTTTATAGTGATTTTGATTATATAATGCCACATACTAACTGGGTCGGCTTACAACATTCAAAGTCACAGAATTACAAGCGAATTTTATTCTAGTTTACAAACCAAAAAGGAGATTTGGCTTGCGAGAAACGTTTGTTCACATATTTCTTATCTTCGAATGCGGATACGAAGGTATGCGGATATCACGTATATACGAATGCGGAATACACATATTTCTTATCTTAATAACGAATGATGATGATCGCATATTATTGCTGGGTCGAGATATTTTATTGCCACTTGTATTATTACTCTGCGTCATGTCAGCAGACAGGAAACGATGTACGATTGCTGGGGATTGCACTTGAATTGCGGCCGGGAGAGAACGACTGGAGGATGCGGATACTCACGTACAACGACAACTAAGGGACGAAATTTGAAGGGGAAAGCCGAGGGATTTTCCCCCTACGCTGCTCTAGGTCGCTGTAAAAGGCAAGCATTTGCTGTAATCGCGATTTAGCGGGTTGACCTTTTTGGGGGTACCTCATGGGTAGACTTTGCGATCCCAGCCTTGTCAGTGATGAGGGTGGATGCTGCTCGCGCGAGTAGTCCAGCCTGCTGAGGGAATAAGCTCTACGTATTCGCCCGGCCGGGTAACGCTCAACGTAACAGCCGAGGCTTAAATTTCGCTCAAACTCTTCTTGTATTTCTTTATTTCTGTAGTGCCGGGCAGCAACTGTGGGTGAACCATTAGGTTGAATTCGGTTTGTCGTTTCTTGCTCCGTCAGGACCGATGTTCCTGTAGTTAGAAGCACCTGCGTTCTGAGCTCAGAGACCCCCAAGTCTGTAGCTACCTGCTCCATTTGTTCCTCTTCTCTCTGTTGCGTGAGTTATAAACATGGCTTAATTATTTAACTAACTGAAAGTAAAATGATCCAGTATACAAAAAATGACCATACCACATCCATCGGCTGAATTTTATTTTTTCCAATGAATGACTTGAATTAAAAGTTGACCTTCTTATAGTCATTCATGTGTTCTAGACTTGTTTGATTGACGAAGAATTCGAAAGCAAAGAAAACGCACAAGAACGTTCAACACATCTTCAATGGAAACGTTTTCACTTAAGATATGTTGAACATTTTTGGCGTTTTGTTTGATTTTAAATTTTTGTTTATTTAATTTTTGTGAGAAACGAATTTTTAAAAACGCTGACAATTCACGCTGAGTTAAACAATGTGCTGACCCTCGCTCACCTGCTCTCCCAGCGCCGTGGCTCGTTCTCGCGCCTCCGGGAGTAGCGAGCTGGATGGTGAGGCGGCTTCGCTTGAGGAGCCGTTGGAAATATTTCTTAGTTTCCTGGCCCTAGCGTAGACAAAAGACACCAGCACGACCATTGCAATGCCCATCATCACCGCCACCGACAAGCCAATGATAAGAGCCAAGTTGTCGTTTGATACAGTTGTGTCCGGCGCAAGTTCCTCCTTCTTCTCGCTTACAACCGTTTCTGCCTCGGCAACAGTCTGTGTGAAACAGGAGCCGATAGAAAAATGTTTTTTTTTACCAAAAAGAGGAAGGTTATACCATCCATTAGCTCAACGTCTTAATGTTACATGATAACTGAGTCCCACAAGATATTCATTCATTCATATGATAATCATTTTTCAAACACTATCAATAGAAGTGTGAACTATCCAAATGGACCGTGCTCGTATAGTGGAATAAATCAACGCAAAAACTCGGGTAGAAGGCCATTGAACGAAGTTAAAATCTACGTTATAAATCTTTATTACGGAAGCTAAAGGAACACTAATCCACGATCTTCAACTAATAAACAGGGACAGTTAAAATAACCTACGCCAGGCACACATAGACGCATTAAAAATATTCTACGCTTGGTAAACAGCTAAGAAACACAGACGGCTAAGAATGTCCTCCGTAAAGCAAACACAGACGGCTCGAAATGTTATTCGCTAGGTAACACAGACGGCTCGAAATATTATTTGCTAGGTAATTCAGGCGCCACTTCCGATATTCCATGGGACACAAAGCGGGCGGCCACTCCCGATTCTGGAAGCTAAAAAAGTGAGGCAGAGCAGACTCGGCACACTCCCCTATAGTAACCAGAGTAACCCTGATCGACAAGAGACTGACGAGCTGCGCAGCTACAGTATGTTTTTGGTTCGGAACTCATTCCCCGACTACAATGTTTTTAGGTTAATTATCGCCAAATCCCAATGACAGAATTTTTCATTTGGACCATTTGTAGTCAGTTCCTACACTGTAAAATTTCTAACTTATAATTTCATTACAATCATGACTCAGTCGTTCAATTTTTAAATGTTAACCCGGATTATTGACTTGAATCCTCTTAAAACGTATCTTCTTATCCTTTTAAGGTAGAATGCTTTTAATACATCAAATCGAAAGCTGCTTTGAGGCTTTTCACGTCTCAGGCAGGCGTACCAGTAAATTATAGTGACGGCCAAACCACAACCCCTCCTCCCTTAGGGTACTTATACATGGTGTTAGTATTAGCAGCGAGTATTCGCTGCAAGTTTTCTCACTCCAAATATTGTGATGATTTATTCTTCAGATGCAGTAGCTGATGCAATTGCGTCTAAAGCAGTTCTTGTCTTGAAAGTGCCTTAAATTATCGGCAGTACGATGTGAAAATGTGATACTTGTGGAGTGAAAATACTGTTTACTTAATGCTTAACGCGTGTCAAAAGCTTTCAGCCAGCAAATCTGGGAGTGTGACAACTTGCATCGCCTATTCGCAGCTAATACTAGCCCCTTGTATAAGAGCCTTTATTCCTAGATTGGCTTGGTGATGTTTAGGATGTGTATCTGGCTATTTGGTGGCTGCTATGATTTATTTTTTATCGCACTTCGATCTTAAGTTTTCAATATAAACTTCCTAAATGGTAGCCATTTGCAGTTTTAACATCCAAGAATAAGTATCTTGCTTCAGGTGTTCCGTTTAAGACAATATTGACATTTAATTATGTCACTAACACTTCATTCACCTGAACACCAGCTGGTTTACAGAAAGAACGAATCTGCTTTCGAGAGTTAGTCGTATGGTTAAACTTGCACTATTAGTTACAGGATGCTTACGACACATCGATACGCTTCATAATAAGAATTATTTGAATGAGAACAAGAAAGTAACAACTCCAGATAAGGCTATTCAATTAAACAAGTCCTGGAGTAATTAAAGAGCTATTTCGAGGTATAAAAATAGCTCAGTGAAATAGCTTGCAATCATTCACAGAGACGCACACATAAGCTAGCTACGCCTATGGATCAATTTAGGCTTAATAGGCTCAAAATGATGGACGAATGTTTACACATCAAATTATTTGTTTCGTAATTCTTTGTTAACATGTAATAGACTAAGATATTACATGTTAGATCTTTACTAACATGTAATAGACATTCATTTGAAAGTTCTCCCTAAAAAATGAACACTGAAGTGAGATTAAAGTTCAAAATCACATTTCGGGATAAAAAATCCGTTTTCGTGGCCGCCAGCGAAATTCGGAAAATGGTTTAATTTGAATTTATTTTAAAAAGTAGCCATAAGGCACGTAAGCTCAAGAAAAATCTTGTCGGAGAGCGAATTTCAGAAAAGTGGTTTGTCACTATAGCCTCTAATAAAGCTTCGGTAAAACATCCCAGGACTACAGATTGTCTTATTGTTGTCAACTGCTAGATGTTAATTGTGCATTTTAGTCTTGCTCAGCATTCAAATGGTTTTAGCTTTTTCGGCATCATTTAAATAATCAAGTATACAATACACATAGTTAAATTTCGAGAAAAAAATACTTGATGCCAAAATGGCATTTCCGAAAGAAATCATTCTTTGTACCAACCTTAGTGGCGTTGGTAAGAATTGAAGAATCATTGGCGACAGCTTCCTTGAAAAGTTCATTAGGACAAGACGAAATTTCACCGACGTCGGCCGTTGCTTGGTCCATATTGTCAACTTGTTGCAAATAGATGATATCCGCGCTGATCTCACCAGTCGTCTTCTCCACGACAGCCATGGCATCGTTCAGTTGACGAACTTGGTCGTTGTCAGGGCACCCTGAACGTCTTCTTCGCCCAGACTTTCTATACGACCATAGAAGCTGCTGAGTTAGATCATCGAGAAATCCAGCAATTTCATCTAAATCCGCTTGGATAGCATCTAGAATTGCAAGATTACCTGTCACGGAATCAGTAGTTGTATTCATAACAGTGGTTGAAGAAAGTGTTGAGCTGACGACGATTGTAGGTGAAATGTCTTCAGTGGTCGACGAAGTTTCAACATCAGTTGTCGAAGCTTCATCGGTGGTAAGTGTAGTTTCTTCTGAAGTTGGGTAAGTTTTCTCAGAGGTAGATGAAGTTTCCGTGTTCACTGTTGACGTTTCTTCAGGAGATTTTGAAGTTTCTGCAGTAGAGAATGACGTCTGTTCAGTAGTGGATGTAGTTTTTGTGGCTGTTAATGTACTTTCTTCGGTGCTCAATAAAATTTCTTCCGTGGAGGATGATGTTTCCCCAGAGTAGGTTGAAGTGTCAGTGGTAGATTGAATTTCTTCAGTGGTGGATAATATTATAGTTTCTCCATCAGTGGATGAAGTTGTAGTTGTTTCTACAGTGGTGTATAAAGTTCCCTCAGTGGAGGATGAAAATACTTCCGTGTTGTGTGAAGTCGCCGCAGTAGAGGATGAACTTTCCGAAGAGGTGGTTGAAGTTCCTTCCGTGACATAAATAGTTTCAGCAGTACTTGATGGAGATTCTTCCGTTGTTAATGTAGTTTGTTCGGCGGTTGATGTAATTGTTTCAGTCGGATAAGACGTTTTTTCACTTGTGGATGGAACGATTTCAGTGGTGGGCGGAGTTTGAACATTAGTAGTTGAAGCTTCATCGGTGGTAGGTGTAGTTTCTTCTGAAGTTGGGTAAGTTTTCGCAGACGTAGATGAAGTTTCCGTGTTCGTAGATGGCGTTTCTTCAGGCGATGTTGAAGTTTCTGCAGTTGAGAATGACGTCTGTTCGGTAGTGGATGTTGTTTCTGTGGCTGTTAATGTACTTTCTTCGGTGCTCAATGAAATTTCTTCGGTGGAGATTGATGATTCACCAGAGTAGGCTGAAGTTTCCCCAGTGGTAGATTGTATTTCTTCGGTGGTGGATAATATTGTAGTTTCTCCATCAGTGGATGAAGTTGTAGTGGTTTCTAAAGTGGTGTATAAAGTTCCCCCAGTGGTGGATGAAAATTCTTCAGTGCTGTGTGAAGTGGCCTGAGTAGAGGATGAACTTTCCTCAGAGGTGGTTGAAGTTCCTTCCGTGACGGATGAAGTTTCGACAGTACTTGATTGAGTTTTTTCAGTTGTTAATGTAGTTTGCTCAGCGGTTGATGTAATTGTTTCAGACGAATAAGAAGTTACTTCACTTGTGGATGGAACGATTTCAGTGGTGGGAGAAGTTTGAACATTAGTTATTGACGCTTCATCGGTGGTAGGTGTAGTTTCTCCTGAAGTAGGGTAAGTTGTTTTCTCAGAGGTAGAAGAAGTTTCCGTGTTCGTAGATGACGTTTCTTCAGTAGATGTTGAAGTTTCTGCGGTTGAGAATGACGCCTGTTCGGTAGTGGATGTAGTTTGACTAGTTTCTGTGGCTGGTAATGTACTTTCTTCGGTGTTCAATGAAATTTCTTCGGTGGAGGATGATGTTTCCCCAGAGTAGGTTGAAGTTTCCCCAGTGGTAGATTGTATTTCTTCGGTGGTGGAAGATATTGCAGTTTCTCCATCAGTGGATGAAGTTGTAGTTGTTTCTCCAGTGGTGTATAAAGTTCCCTCAGTGGTGGATGAAAAAACTTCAGTGTTGTGTGAAGTGGCCTCAGTAGAGGATGAACTTTCCGCAGAGGTGGTTGAAGTTCCTTCCGTGACATAAGTAGTTTCAGCAGAACTTGATGGAGTTTCTTTCGTTGTTAATGTAGTTTGTTCGGCGGTTGATGTAATTGTTTCAGTCGGATAAGACGTTTTTTCACTTGTGGATGGAACAATCTCAGTGGTGGTCGAAGTTTGAACATTAGTAGTTGAAGCTTCATCGGTGGTAGGTGTAGTTTCTTCTGAAGTTGGGTAAGTTTTCGCAGACGTAGATGAAGTTACAGTGTTCGTAGATGACGTTTCTTCAGGAGATGTTGAAGTTTCTGCGGTTGAGAATGACGTCTGTTCGGTAGTGGATGTAGTTTCTGTGGCTGTTGATGTACTTTCTTCGGTGCTCAATGAAATTTCTTCGGTAGAGGATGATGTTTCCCCAGAGTAGGTTGAAGTTTCCCCAGTGGTAGATTGCATTTCTTCGGTGGTGGATAATATTGTAGTTTCTCCATCAGTGGATGAAGTTGTAGTGGTTTCTAAAGTGGTGTATAAAGTTCCCCCAGTGGTGGATGAAAATTCTTCAGTGCTGTGTGAAGTGGCCTGAGTAGAGGATGAACTTTCCTCAGAGGTGGTTGAAGTTCCTTCCGTGACGGATGAAGTTTCGACAGTACTTGATTGAGTTTCTTCAGTTGTTAATGTAGTTTGCTCAGCGGTTGATGTAATTGTTTCAGACGAATAAGAAGTTACTTCACTTGTGGATGGAACGATTTCAGTGGTGGGCGAAGTTTGAACATTAGTTGTTGAAGCTTCATCGGTGGTAGGTGTAGTTTTTTCTGAAGTAGGGTAAGTTTTCTCAGAGGTAGATAAAGTTTCCGTGTTCGTAGATGACGTTTCTTCAGGAGATGTTGAAGTTTCTGTGGTTGAAAACGACGCCTGTTCGGTAGTGGATAAAATTTGACTAGTTTCTGTGGCTGTTAATGTACTTTCTTCGGTGCTCAATGAAATTTTTTCGGTGGAGGATGATGTTTCCCCAGAGTAGGTTGAAGTTTCCCCAGTGGTAGATTGTATTTCTTCGGTGGTGGATAATATTGTAGTTTCTCCATCAGTGGATGAAGTTGTAGTTGTTTCTCCAGTGGTGTATAAAGTTCCCTCAGTGGTGGATGAAAATACTTCAGTGTTGTGTGAAGTGGCCTCAGTAGAGGATGAACTTTCCGCAGAGGTGGTTGAAGTTCCATTCCGTGACATAAGTAGTTTCAGCAGAACTTGATGGAGTTTCTTTCGCTGTTAATGTAGTTTGTTCGGCGGTTGATGTAATTGTTTCAGTCGGATAAGACGTTTTTTCACTTGTGGATGGAACGATCCAGTGGTGGGCGAAGTTTGAACATTAGTAGTTGAAGCTTCATCGGTGGTAGGTGTAGTTTCTTTTGAAGTTGGGTAAGTTTTCTCAGATGTAGATGAAGTTTCCGTGTTCGTAGATGACGTTTCTTCAGGAGATGTTGAAGTTTCTGCGATTGAGAATGACGTCTGTTCGGTAGTGGATGTAGTTTCAGTGGCTGTTAATGTATTTTCTTCGGTGCTCAATGAAATTTCTTTGGTGGAGGATGATGTTTCCCCAAAGTAGGTTGAAGTTTCCCCAGTGGTAGATTGTATTTCTTCGGTGGTGGATATTATTGCAGTTTCTCCATCAGCTGATGAAGTTGTGGTTGTTTCTCTAGTGGTGTATAAAGTTCCCTCAGTGGTGGATGTAAATTCTTCAGTGCTCTGTGAAGTGGCCTGAGTTGAGGATGAACTTTCCTCTGAGGTGGTTGAAGTTCCTTCCGTGACGGATGAAGTTTCGACAGTACTTGATTGAATTTTTTCAGTTGCTAATGTAGTTTGTTCAGCGGTTGATGTAATTGTTTCAGTCGGTTGTGTAGTTTCTTCATTTGTGGATGGAAAGATTTCGGTAGTGGGCGAAGCTTCAATATCAGTTGTTGAAGCATCATCGGTGGTAGGTGTAGTTTCTTTAGCTGTTGGGTAAGATTTCTCTGAGGTAGATGAAATTTCTCTATTGGTGGACGCCTCTTCTTCAGAGTAGGTCGAAGTTCCAGCAGATGAAAAAGAAGTTTCTTCATTAATTACTGAAGTTTCTGTGGATGTTGAGGACGTTTCTTTTGTGGCAATGGAAGACATTTCTTCAGTGGAGGTTGAAGTTTCTGTAGTTGAGAAAGATATTTCTTCTGATTTTAATGATGTTTCTGCAGCAGTTGAAGACGTTTCTTCTGTGTTCGATGAATTTTTTTTCAGATGTCTTTCGAGTTTCTTTAGTAGTAGATGACGTTTCATGACTGGCGGATATAGTAGCTTCCGCAAAGAGTGAATTATCCGTCCTTTCGGGTACAGGTTGCAAAATGATGGATGCAATTTCTTCAAAGGAGGATGAAGTTTCTTCTGTAATTAAATTAGTGTCTGCCCCTACGGACATATTTTGTGCTGCACGGTTCTGGAGAGAAGTTTCTTCTGTAGTCGATGAAGTTTTCTCCTCAGTGGATGAAATATAGGAAGACGTTTCTGTTGAGGAGGATAGAACTTCAATAGTATATGCTAAAGTTTTTTCAGTGGTCGAGGGTGTATCGTCCGCAATGGAAATTGTATCTACAAAGAAAGAATTATTTCCTTCTTCCGTTGTAAGATGTCTGCCATTGTTGTACTTCGTGTCAAGGTATTTTGCATTGTGTTTGTTGTAAAATTCGTTGGAATGTTTCATCGTCCTCATTGCTCCTAATGCTGCCTCAGGAATCGGTGACGCCCGCGCTGAGTTTGTCTTTTCTGGGGAAGCAAACCATTGATTGTACATCAGCAAATTTTGATTTCTTTGTGCCTCATGTAATGATAACTTACACACAGTATCTGGTTTCAATCCGTTTATGGCCGGTTTTTTTACAGGGCGGGGCAGAACCGTTTGAGCATTTTTCAGGCGAAATAAGAGAGTAATGGAGCTACATAACGAAGAAAGTTTATTTTCCTCGAGGTTAGCATAACACTCCATTTAGAATACTTGTGTTTTGAAAACAATATCAGGAAGATGGTGGCCGTTAGCTGCAACACACTGTTGGAGTCGTTCTCGGAAGTTTTCTACAGCACGTTCATACATATTGCGAGGTATGGCCATGACCTCTGGAATAATCCGTTCCCTTAGCTGTTGTAGGGTGTGAGGGCGACTTCTGAACACCCATTATTTTAGATGTCCCCCAAAGAAAGAAATCGCAAATGCTCAAATCAGGTGACCTCGCCGGCCACTGTAAATCACCCCTCGATCAAAGACACCAGACGTCCAGGAAACATGGGTCTCAAAACATTAAATGACATTCGGGCTGTGTGAGCTGCAGCCCAATCCTGCTGGAATTACACGTCTCCCAATGCTCCATTTTCAACAATGTTTTCCATCCTGGGCTGCAAGAAATTTTGCAACATTGCAGCATAGCGTTCGGAATTCACTGTCACGGTTACTTCCTCCGCCGAGAACAACTCCAACAGTGTGTTGCAGCTAACGGCTACCATCTTCTTGATATTATTTTCAAAGTATTCTAAATGGTATGTTACGCTAACCTCGAGGAGAATAGACTTTCGTCTTTATGTACCTCCATTACTCATTTATTTCGCTTTAAAACTGCTCAATCGGTTCTGCCCCACCCTGTATATTGAAGTTATTATTAGCTAAATATTTTGGAGAGTATTATTGTCACTCGTTTGCTTGAATAGCAAATTAACAATTAATTTAGAAGCAAAGAAAATTCCAAAAAAGTTCATTATATCTCAGTTGAAAAAGTTTCGAAGTTCAACTCCATTGCCAGTTCGAAGATTTTGAAATAAAGATAAAATCACAAGTTAGTACAATTGAAATTCATGGAACCGAAATTAAAACATAAATTTACAATTACAATTATAAGGCAATAACTAAGAAAAAACTGTCTATTCACAATCTCAAGAAAAAAGGAGCTAAAAGCTAAATTAAAACTTGGCTTCTATTTAAAAATGTATAAGAATTTTAAAATACGCAGATCTGAAGTACCGGAAGTGGAAGCTAACACCTAAAAGTCATTGTCAGATATTGGGACATCACACTGCTCGGCGTAAATGCTCACATCTGAACGAGGGGTGCGCGATAATAACTGCCCAATCTTACAACTCCTGCGTCACTAGAAAATTAAAGAAGATTGCGTAACGTCACACCGACGTACGCGGATACACATTGTGCATAACAATATTGATAATCTAGGGTACATCGCATTTAAACAGGGAGCATGTCTTTGTATATAAAGAAAGAACTGATTTTGATATTGTTCACCAACATAACACGAAGATTGACTTTTGGAAAGTATTCCATGAGCAAGATTTTGAATCTCTTGACATAGCTTCGGACGCAAGGCTAAAGTATGCAAGGGAATGATAAACAACGTTCCTACTATTGCGCTTGAGAAAACCTCAATGTATCGCTTCTACACGAATTCCTTGATTTGGGTAAACACCAGACTGGTCGGAAATCCGTTATCGAGAAGACATCGCACAAAAATTCAAATTCAGCGTGGCTGTCATGGAAATTTTTTAATTAAACATGAAGAAATCATGAATTGGTATGCAGAACATATACGAAAGCCTCAGTGTAATAATGTTTTAAGCCCATTCAACCTGAATCGGAATGAACAAAAGCATAAGAAGCTGGTACTAAGACCGATGAATGTCGGTTTTCGGAACATGGAAGTCTGAAAACGGCCAATAGATTTAGTAACTTTGTGTAATGAATTTTAGTTTTAGGAATTTGGTATCAGATGTTCTGGCAGCATCAACCAAAGTATTGGAAGAACCTGTATTACGGTTCGTTCATTCGTTGATCCTTACTAAAGCCAGCAGCTTGCCTTCTTGCTCTTAGTAAGCGACTAGGTTATCTAATTTGTAATAGAATAACTGTGAGAATATGTTTAGAATATTGTTGTACCATCTAGTTATTAGTGTTTAATTAATTTAATGAAATGTGTATTTATTTGTAGGAGAACTTCCCTCCCCTGCTTGCTGTTCTACTTGATAAACTTGAAACCTGGATAAATCCTAATAACCCAAACACCCATTGGAAGTTACCGTCAATGAATCAATAAATCAGTCCGTTTGATCTTGAACCAATAGAAACATCACACTTTGCAAACGATGAAGGGCAAACTATTCAAGGTCCATGTAAAATTTTATGGAATTAGGTTGCGAGGTTTGGTAATTAAAGTATGGTTTGATGCGAGAGGGATATTTGAAAATTAAAAAGCTATCATTGATGTATTTGTTATATATGCAAGCTCCATGGTATATTTAATGTAATCGTGTGGCGAGTTTAGTATGGTTTGAATCAAAGAATGGTTTGGCATGAGAGGGATGTTTGACAATGAAAAAAGTGTCATCGACGTATCTGTTATAGATACGTCGATCGGCTTAAAATCTATAGGACCATTGGCCTGCCAAGAAATGTGAGTAGTATTGAGACCGAGCTTACGGTAACAATTTACATAAACAGTTTAGGGGGGGTATACCCTTCAGAAAAACTTCCACATTTACCAACGGATCTTTCTGAAACATCACACATATATGTAAAACTAAAAAACTAAGACATTTTGTTCGTATAATTTTTTCGGAAGAATTGATAGAAAACGTGAAATTCATAGGAAACGGACAAAAAAGGGGTACTGTAGAAATCTATCGCCTCCTAGGGTTTTCAAGCTACAACATTGAGACACATATAATTCGATGCGTAAAGACCATACCAATCGAATAACGAAGCCTGATTTTTTACTTTTCCCTTAGTTTTTTTTATACGCATTTTCCCGTTTTTTCTAAATTTCTTCTAATTTTCTTCCAATTTCCCCCTCTCTCCATCATTTTGTATCCAAACCATGTACAAAACTAAAAAAGGGCTACGTTACTCGATATGTATGGTCTTTACGAATCGAATAGTATATGTCTCATTGCTGTAGCTTCAAAACTCTAGGAGGAGATAGGTTTTCCGTGACTATAAGTGTGAATGTCGAGGAGAGCTCGAAAAAGTCCCGAGCGCACTGCAATAGGCGCTCAATGTAGCATAGATACCAAACTAAACGTTTCTGGAGCTTGATTCCACTCAAGGATGGTGGGAGCGACTACTTGTACACATCTCCGTACAAAGCCCGGGGGCACACCGAGCCTCACCTCATAGAAACACTGTATTTGCAGTGCTGGGGCAGTGAATTAGCTCCTATGTTATTATTGGAAGAACTCCCACCCCGTCCCCCTTTCATGAAGTGTCATGAAAGTACAGGGTGTTTCAGAATTAAGTAACCCTTTTGATTTGTTAATAAATAAAAAACTAAGAACGTTATGAAGTTGAAACTTGTTTTATTTAAAAGAAGAACATTTTCATGGTAATATTGTATCATAGTTACGTCATTATCCTGTATAGCTTGCATTATTAACAAATTAAAAGGGTTACTTAATTCTGAAACACCCTGTATAAATCAACGTACAGAGATAGCAGTTTTACCGTTGGATAGGGCAGAATGTAAGCTTTAAGATGAGACTAAAAACCGAAAATGCCAAATCCAAAAATTTTAGGGTATACCCCCCCCCCTTAACAGGTTACCGATTATTTTCCCACAATCTTATTTCGAATCTTGACCATCCGAATAAAACCTGATCATTTACCGACAATCTTATTTAGATTGACCTGACCATTTACTCCAAATCTTGACCATCAAATTCATGAGTTAACGACCATTTACCCCGATTTACAGAGCAGTCTTTAACCATGAACTCAGGGCTTGAGCGGGTGTTTTGATGGAAGATACTTTTTTGGGATGTATAATTGATTTAATTAAAATTTTCAACTATCACTATGAATATTCTTCATAGTCATAGTGATGATGTAATGGTAACTCGAATAGAATTAATAAACTTGAATTCGTTCTAATGGTTTGTCTTGGTAATATGTGATAGTTTTTGAACTATCATTTAACTACAGTTATTATAACATTTAACTACAGTTATTATGTCTTCCACGGGCGGAAAAACTATCAGCAGGACTGTGATTCTTTTCCGTAGCAATATCATCGAAAATGAACAAATTCTTCTTCCCTGGATCTATATCACGGGGATCAGGTCCAGAAGCAGTATTTTCAAAATATTCGATAGCAAATTTTGTTGACGTCATCTAGGTAGGTTTTCAAGATATTCATCAATATTGCCACTGCCGTCAGAAAATGGATCAATTAATTAAGATTTATTATATCCCTTAACGAAGGCGCTCTTCAGCAACTTATATTCAAGCTGATGAGTAGACTTGCTATGCAGGAAAAGATTGTTGAAATCAATAAAGTTATTCAATAGCAACTTCAGTAGCAATGACGTTTTTCCACAGTTCGATCTTCCAATTATGAGTCATCTCAAACTTGGTGAAGGAAATACAAAATGGTTCTTCTGTTTATTTTTATTATCGTCTTTCTACTTATAGAGCATTTTTTTAGTTTCATTTCTAAAATACTTTTCAATGTTAGTTCTAAGATGTTCATTTGAATTATAATCTGATTTATTTCAGTGGAGAGATGGCGAATATCAGAGCGAATATTATCAACTTCAATAAGCAGCTGATTAATATTTACAGAATCGGACATCTGTTATTACGTCTTCCTTTTTTATAAGAAATATTCGATCCCAGCTCTGTGCGCCAGTTTCTGGTCAGAATCGGCAAGGAGGCCGGGCGGTTAAGCGCGGTAGAATTTGAATCAGTGAGTTGTGAGTTCGAGACCTCAACAAGCTGTGGATGTTCTGCGATGTTAAGATTCGGCGACAGGCCTACGGCATAATAAACGCTGAAACCGCTATTATTATTATTATTATTAATACGGGACGAATTTCACAGTGATCAAGTAATTTCTTCCAAACTACTGAACAGATTCGAACGAAATTTTGAATTTACAGTCCTAACTACCGAACGGTAATGTTTAGCTCGTGAAAATTTTTTCGATCGTGCCTTCGTTCGCGAGTTTTTTTTTTATTTCGCCTTCATTCGTGATTTAAACATCAATACGTGCTTAAATTCGCAGTCATCAAAAAATTTTTTCTAAACTTCTGAATAGTTTTGAACGAAACTTAGTATTTAAATACCTAACCTCAGCAACGGCGATGTTTACAATTTTTTAGTTTTGCCTTCGTTTGCGAGTTATACGGCTTAACGTATAAGGCTCTTGGTTAAACCGGCCGGTAGAAAAGCCGGTCGTTCCTCCTATATCTGTATAACTCGCGAACGAATGCAAAATAAAAAAATTTTACGAGCTAAACATCACCGTTGAGAGGTTAGGTATTTATATACAAACTTTCCTTGAAATCGGTTCTGTAGTTTAGAAGAAATTTCTTGATCGCCGCGAATTTAAGTGACAAAATACCAGGCGAAACGGGCCGAATATAAGGAAGTGTAAAATCAAGAATGACTGCGAAATGAAAAAAAACTCGCAAACTAAGGTACGTAAAATCGAAAAAAATTGTATAAGCTAAAAAATCACCGTTTGGTAGTTAGGAATGTATATTCAAAATTTCGTTCAAAACTGTTCAATAGTTTGGAATAAATTCTTTGATCACTGCGAATTTCGGCCTATTTCGCAATGTACGCGTAACTCACGAATGAAGGTAAAATTAAAAAAAAATACGAGCTAATCACCACCGTTAGGTTCCGATGAATACGTGTTCCAAGTTTCATTAGTTTGTGAGATATTACTTGAAAATTGAATTTGGAGATTGGTCGTGAGACCGGCCACGAGTCCGGCCGTAAATTCGCCCGAGACGTCCTAGCCCCTAGGTTTCTAGTGCTGAAACAGTTAAAACAGCTGAAAAACATATTGGTTCACTAAATGGGTTTTATTTGTGAAATACACATTTGTGTTTAACCTTTATCTTTTAAAATTGCAGCGTACTAAATTTCAAGAAAGAGGCGTATGTCTGTGGGGGGCACTAGAAATTCATTAGGGAGCCAAAGGGGGCGCCAGCCTGAAAAGTTTGGGAACCACTTCTTTACATGAACATCTGAGACTTTTACGACCTCCTCATCAACATAGCTCTTGCATGCGGCATCATTATCCTCAATTGGATAAGAGATATTGGCAAGTCTCCGATTATTCATATCAATATTTTTATCATTGTCAAGGTATAGAAAGCAATACCTCGGGACCTCTTAGATGTGATATGGGTGTACTATTAATTCCTGTTCCAAATATATTAACACCAGTCATTTTATTGAATGATATATTAACACCAGTCATACAGACTTTCCCGAACTCGTGAGACTACATGATTATTTATACCATCAGTTAATATTTTGTTCAGTTCTATGTTTTTGTCAGTTTAATTTTGTAGCATCAATATAAGTTGAATAATCTCATTCTTATTTGATATGCTATCTCTAGAAAACTCATGAAATATGTTTTTAATATCCTTCATATCATTAATAATATCTTCCATTTTTGTCTGCGAAACTGACCTCTCTCGTAACTCCATGACTTGTTCTGTTATGTTATTAAATTTTACATCATTAATTAAAGCTAAATTTGACTCCAAGCTTTTGAATTTCTGATCAACTTCAGCAAAAGATACTTTTCCATCAATTTGTAACTCGAGGTTATAGATTCGCAATTCAGAAAGTTTAAGCATTTCATTTACTAAATCTTCAAACGCCACATGTACTCTATGGATCTCCTCATCAGCTTTAATATTCAGTTTCAAATTTTCCTCAATATGCAATTCCGAATCCTTAACTTTATTATCGAGCGTTACCTGCATTAATTAATTTCTCCTCAAATTGTTTCATTAGTTTATCCTGAATACCCATTTCTATATTTTTTACTTTATCATCGAGCGCTAACTGCAAACTGATTATTTTCTCATCAATTTGCTTGATTAGTATTTCTTCAACATGCAATTCTTAATTCTTGACAGTGTCATCGAGCGCTAACTGCAAACTGATTATTTTTTCGTCAATTCGCTTGATTAGTTTTTCCTCAAGATGCAATTCCAAATTCTTGACTTTGCCATCGAAAGCTGACTGCAAACTGTAAATTTTCTTATCAAATTGTTTAATCACTTTTTCTTCAAAAGAATCGATCTGGGATTCTAAAGTTTTATTTTCATCTTCAAGTGCAGACTGTAAAAATTTCAAACCTAAATCAGTATTAGAAAGCTCAACTCGTAAGTCTTCTCTCTGGGTTATAATAATTGAATTGAAGTTGAAATGTTCATTTCGAAGAGTTTCGATTAATGTTTTCAGAGACTCTAAGAGAAATACATCAATTGGTTCATCCTAACCATCTTTGCAAGCTGATGAAAGATTCAAACTATTTGCATAGATATTAATATTTGCCATTAAATAAAGAAAAACAAAATAAAGAAATTTTAACACCCATTCTTATAAAGATCTAATAGGATGGAATCAAATCTCTCATGCTCCAGTCGTTTTAACATTTCAAAACATAAATGCCCACAAATTACATCACCCATTTTTTGGTATTTTATAGGTGGACCAAAAAATGTGGCATTTATTCATGTACCTTTTAAACTAGTTATGACATGTCAAAACATAACTATCAAAGGAATAACAAGTATCATTCTCCTTATACCAACAAGTCCAATACGTTCCAGTTCCCTCTTTCACATCAAGATTCAAAATTCTTCGCTTCGTTTTAAAAGGTGAGTTAGGAAGTGTGCCCTTTGAAAATATCTCTGACTGCAGCAACTTTCAAAATTCTCAAATAATGTTTCAAATCATGTTGTGTTAATGGTTTAATGGGTATTATTTTCTTGGTGGATTCAAGTAGGGGCCTCTCACACAAGATTTTTTGCAGGAATCAATGTTAAACCAGATCTTTTTTTAGCTTTCATTGTATTAACATTGCTGCTATATTTTGCTAATTCTTCTTCGTAAAATCTCCCTATTACGGATTTATTCCTTAATAGTTTAGAGATGATAAATAACTCACGTGTGAAATGCGGGAGATATCCTTTATTAAAATCCTTACGTTTTCTATTATGACACGATCTCCAATCTAGAATTTTGGCTTTCTCACAACAGTCTTTGTCTCGGGGAATAAATTTGCATAAACTATTTTACTATTCTGCTCCATTGAAGCTTCACGAAGAATCATTTTTATTGATCGATGATAACTATTGTTATAATTATCAACTAAATCTGGTGAAATATCAACCCACTTTTTGTCTTGGCGTACGTGAAATATTTCAATGTTTTTGTCTTGAGAGTCCGATTAAATCTTCCAACACCTTGAGCTTTAGTTTCATTTTAAGTTGGAAACAAGTGAATTTCAAACATTTTGAATAACTCTTATGTTGGCTTGTTAATGAACTCTAGACCTTTGTCTGTTTGAATTTTTTAGGGAATTCGTTCAGTGAAAAAATTTTGGAAAGAGGTTTTAATCTCTTTGCCAGTTTTTCTACGTATAAGAACTGCCCATGCATGTTTGCTAAAGATGTCAATCACAGTTAGAATGTAGTTTTACCTTTATCTGTATACTTCTGCATGTCAACTAAATCTGCCGGCCATTGATCATCAACCATTGTTGCTTTAAATCTTCTTGTGGTAAAATTATATTTAATTGGTTTATGTAGAGGGTAGGTTTCCTGTGACCCCAACCAATTTGTGACTTGCTTTCGAGATAAACCACTCCAACGAACGAGTTCATTTGTCCCCACATAGCCGCTTTTAGGATCGTAATATATTTTATCTAGAATTTTACCACTTACTTCTGCGAGTAAACTTGGATATCATCAGACTTGTTTCTGTCTTTAATTTCTGAATGTGTACTATAAAATATATCATGCTTTCTACAAGTTATATCCAATGAATTAAGGGAGTGTCTACCCTAAAAATTATCTCGGCTATTTACAGTCGGATCACTCTGAAACTTGGTACACATATGTAAAATGGAAAAAAACTCGCATTTTGCTCGTGTGAATTTTTCGAAAAAAATGAAAGAAAACGTGAAATTATTAGAAAACGGCTATAAAAGGGGGTACTGTAGAAATAAATCTAGTCCTAGGATTTCCAAGCTACAGCATTGAGACACATATCATTCGATGCGTGAGGTCTTCATCTAAAAAATGTGCATCCCCTTTTTTTGAAATTTAAATTTTTGTGGAAGTGGGGGGCATTTTTCCAAAATGTTCGGAAATTTTTCGATTTTTCCCCGCCACCCCCCTCCTTTTGCAAAATAAAATTCAAACTATAATGAAACTAGAAAAACCGGGATGAACATTTTGTAGATAGTTTATTTGCAAATTGAATGGTATATGTCTCATTGTTCTAGCTTCAAAACTCTAGGAAGAAATGATTTCAGCTGGCTCATATATTCACTATTATTGGTTGATAGCAGCTCAGAATAGTTTATTAATATTCTTCAATTGTAGACTATCATATTCATTTAATTATTTTATAAAGATTTCTATCAGCTTGCATTACAGTGGTTTAATGCTTGCATATTGATACAGTCTGTTAATATATGTCTTTTATCATCGTCAGCATTCAGTGCAATTTTATTAATTTCTTTCGTATACAATTCATGATTATCACTTTGGATATTATACATTATTTCATATATAGTCTCATTATTCAATGCTCTGATATATTCATCCATGGTTGTATTCCTTTCAATAACATTTCTCTTTATACCTTTAGCTTTTTTTAGCTACAGAACACTTTGTTCGATAACAATACAGCTTTGCTCGAAGACCTACAAATTCTTCTATGGGAATGCCGCTAGTTTCATCGTTCATTTTACCGATTACTTTTTTGTTCTGATTTGAATAGAGGAATTGATCTTGAGGATAATTCGATGTATCAAATAAGTCTTGATCATCCTTCATATATTCATATAAAATTGGTTCAAATATCGTAGCAAAGCGAGTCTGTGACTGCGAACAATAGCTTTGCTCTATCACCATATTTTTCTCTAATGAAGTAGTAATGTAAGTCATACATCAATGTCTTGCTTATATCTAGTACGCCCATCCCTACATAAATAGGTTTATCAAACTTTAGCTTTTGTTTTTGCATATAACAGGCTCTCAGATTTTCCAAGAATATTTTGAATTATTTGAAATTAGGTTTATTAACTAATCTTCTCATTTCTTGTTTAGTTTTATACAAATAAACTTCGACTCGGTTTTTAATGTTCATCATCGTTTTGCCGAATACTGAATTATTCATTAACTTGAAGAAATCTTTATCAAAATGGGCGTATGCCGGAGGCCAGCTTTGCCAAACTTCACACATAGTTTATATTCCCTTCCATATTCGTTATATATATATTAATATTTCCATATTCGTTATGCTAGAGTGCATAACGGCCTAAAAAGTCAAGTGCTCAAAACCATAACGCCGGATTTCCACTGCCATAAAATAAGCTTGCCAAAGGTAAACATGGCCATACTGCATCTGGCCAAACCTCCTCTGGCCTAACCTCTTCAGGCTTAACCTATACAAGCTGCAACCTTTCTCCACCCAAAACAAACCTGAGCGGACCTAACCTAACTTCATTGGCTGCAAGAAGTTAGGAAGGCGGTCCAAGTTTGCTGGTAGAGTCAGTCATTGGCTGCAAGAATGTTGTGAGCCGGGACAGCGTGAATAGGTTAGGCCAGAAGAGGTTAGGCCGGTTTTGTACAGCCGAATGGGGAGCTGCCTGCTTATGAGCGAGCATGCTTAAGCATTGGCTGAAGAACTTCGGCGCTATTATCTTTCGGCAGTAAGTCGCTTGTCTGGATTACGGAGTTCAAGCGTAGTCTGCGGCTCCTAGTTCCGAGGCTAAGTAAAGTAAATGTATGGTGAAGCTAGGCGTTGGCTCCAAAGCTTATTTAAGAGTAAAATTTGTGGCCTGCGGCTGCGCCTTCGTCAAAATCTGATATCGCTTGTTGCCGCTTTCTTGTGTTCAGATCTATGTGCGGCTTCGTCGATGGACTTTCATCGAATTCTAATATTCTATGGATTTTCTCTAGTTTCAATCCAAGTTTCTCATTCAGCTTCAAATTACTGCAATTGATTACATATTTTTCACGCTTACCAAGATGAGATACTAACTTATGAACATCCCCTATTTGAATATTTTCAGGAGCTAGTGGTAAATCATTATTATAGTTATGCAGGTCTTTTGGATAACTGAAGTCAATTTCGAGAATGTAGCCTTTATTATCTTTAAGAATTTGGTTAGTCATCTGAAGTTTCCTGTTGGTAAGCTCTGTGTCATTGCCCAACCATATAAATTATTCGCATCCATGTTCGATATATAATTACACGGTTTTTGAGGATCTTTCAGAGATATATTTATTATTTGCTTTAGCATATCTTTTTGATATCATTGAAGCACCACCTCTAACACCTTTCTTAATGAATAGTATCATATCAGGATCGTTTAGGAACTCTAATTCTATCTCAGTAATTTTTAATAGATCATCAAAGGATAGACCTGGAGCTGTGAAATAATGAGCTGGATCTAATTTGTATGTTATCCAACAGGTACTTTTAAAGTTCTCAAGCACTTCACTTAATAACAAGGAGTCAACCTTGAGATAAAGATTATTTTAATCTTTGAATGTTTTACATTTAAATATATCCCAAACCTCTTTGGCATGCCCATATTTTTTATCAGATATATGCTTATCATTTTATTTGTTATAGAATTCATCTCTTGTGCTGGGATAAATCCCAGCATTAGCACTATTATTAGTTTTAGTGTTAATATTTTTTAGTATCCGCGTACACGGACAGGCGCGTTCCGGGTTATTAGGAATTTTGGCGGTTAGTGAAGCGTCGATCCCTGTTGCCGGGATAAACAACAATGTGACACGTAGAGAAGTCAAAAGTAGAGAGTGATTTTATCGGGACTAATGTTGTTCATTTGTAGAAGTGTACTAATAGCAACTGTCTGCAATACGACTCTGTGAAATCGTTTCTACCAAACATTAATTTGATTGAATTCCCCTGGCCAGTAGCTTAACTTGTCCTATGCAGTATTACTTAGCATATGCGACCTGTATTTTATAAGAATTCTGGTATCAAGTGTGTCTCAGATAGCATGAATATAAGTTAGTCACTTTCTGATAACTTTTGCATTATTTTCATGTGTAATTTTGCCTGATTGTCAGTGATATGAGCAGGGATGTTCAAGCGTTGTTTACTGTTTCATGTTTTTCTATCTCATAATGCACAGCCTGAAAACTATAATCTGTGTCATTGAATCCCGTTAAACTCTCTTAAATGATCTTGATATTGTCAATTATTAGCAGTTTTGCCCCATTTATAACGTGTGTTTGTTTTTTTCTGAGACTTATGTTCTAGCTTACTGCAATATCAAAATGATTGTGCGAATCAATCCAATTATCTATGAATTATGAATCAATTACTATTTTTAATTCACTTGTGTAACATAACCAGGCAGTTTGTACTGCATAACCCTGAGCGGAACTTTTCCTTGACAAAATATATCCATGTTGCCGCCTAGAAAGAAATTCTGAATAATCCTAAGCGTATTGAATTGCTCAATCGTTGCCGACTAACGTTTCAGAGGAATTAAACTTAAGACTAATATAAGTTCTGCCTTCTTACGGTACTCTGTTTTGCAGAGAACGTCATGAGGAGATGGACTCAATAAGAAGTACAGTAAGACTAAGAAATCTGTATTTCATTCACCGAACCATCTGCGGTCTCTGGCAATGAGGCCGCGACATCCCTCAAAGGTGAAATAATTGAATTCATTTTATCATAGTTATCCATGTAATCGTATGGAAATATCCCTTTGTCTTGTATCAATTTAAACTGTTCATTATTAGGGAAATGTCTTTTCAGTTCCACAAGTTCTGGTAAATTTTTTGATANTTTTTAAATTTTCATTTTTGTGGGTGTGGGAGCATTTTTCGTGAAATTTTCGAAATTTTTCGATTTTACCGCGGCAACCCCCCCCCCTTCTTTTGCATTATAAAATCCAAACTATAACGAAATCAGAAAAGTTTATGCAAGGTTTTGTACATATTTTCTTTGCGAATCGAACGGCATACCTCTCATTGCTGCAGCTTTTAAAACTGTAGGAGGCGATAGGATTGCCGTTAGAGAGGTTTTCAGGTTTAGAAACTTTTCAGTAGAGGCAAAAAACCGCCGCGCGGCACGTAACGTAGCCTAGATACCGAAAGTAAGCGTCAATTCACTTCAAAGTCAGTCATCGGTGCATAGAGCCAATAAATGAACACCATCCCGCGTGCTGTCTGTGAGGTTACTGAGCTCTAGCCGAGTGGAGAGCTCATTATTTTATAGTGAATTTCCCCCTTTGGAATTATTGAAGGCCCCCCACCCCTTCCCCCCTTACGGGATCTGTCGTGAACGCATAAAGCAACGTACAGACATGATTCTAGTACCGTTCGATGCAGCAGAAAGCAGGCTTCAAGATGAGTATAAGAACCGGAGAATGTGATAATTGGCCGCTTTACGTCAGACGAGCCCCTTTATGGTGCCCGGCCGGGTAATTTCCGCCTTAACTTTACTGAAGGGGCCCGGACACTTCCCCCTCTTCGGGAATCTGTCGCGAACGCATAAATCAACGTACAGAGTTGGTTCTAGTACTGTTCGATGCGTCAGAAAGTAAGCTTTAAGATGAGCCTAAAAACAGGAAAAGCCGAAATTTCGACCTTTGGACCCAGACGCTCCCCTAACCTAAGTGGGCGTAATCGAGCTAGTAAGATCACGTAAACAGGACCTAAGATCAGAACCTAGAAGATCACCTAGAAGATCAGGACCTAAGATCAGAAGATTCAAGGTAAATGAAGCAGGGTAATAAATAAGCGAGGTTACTGAAATGATTTCTTCACAGTCGATGTAGAGCCAGCTGCCTAATTGTTCATCAAGAATGCAGCAGACTGTGTAGTGGCGGTGCAGCAGTCAGCAATGCATCGCTGACTGGATCGGAAATCTCGTTATTTGTTGACCTTTAATTGCTCCGCATCTTTCCTGCTTACATAACACAGCTGACTGTCTCGCTCCCACTGTTTAGCTAAACCGGGATGATTTTTGAAGAGGTTAGTTATCTGCTTCTGCTTTCTGGATAGTTGATGCAGAGATAGTGATACATCCAATAGTTTCCGATATTTATAGCATAGCTTTCCTAGCCATCGGAGGCGATTGCCGTGTGAAATACTTATATCAAGCTGCTTGGAAAAAACAGTTTTAACGGATTTCCCGGGCCTACCACATATATGCTCATTCAGATTTCTTCGCGGAATCGTTGCAAAAAATATTCAAACACAATTTTAGTTCTCAAGAAACAATTTTTTTCTGATTTTACAATACTCTTTGCTTCGGATAAAAATGTGAATAGTTCACCATAACCATCGCTAGTATCATGAGGTTGCTCAAGAGGTGGTATTTTATTGTCTACAATCTTGTTCTTCTTTAACCATGCGTTTGTTTTTTCGGCGTTTCTATGCCCCTTCTTTTCACGGTTTAAGCGGTTTGGCAATTGCAATTGCATCTTTTATTTCCAGATCTTGCATTTCTTCATATTTTTGTTTATTTGATAGAGCTTCGTCAATCGCATCTACAACGAGCTTCAGTTCTTTCTTAGCTTCATTCAACGTATTAATTTTTTGTACAGGTAGCTTGTCCATAAAGCGCTTCTTTGCTCTGTAAATTTTCGGTACGCGATCAATAAGAAATGATCACCTGATGAAATAGCCTCACTCGACGGGAGATAAGCGTCTAATGTATTACAGATCAACTAGCGGTCGAGGATAACTATGTCCTAGAATACTCTCGATATTAGCGATGCATTTACTTCTGCTAGACCGGTACTGGATCTGGAGCGAGTTTTTTGTGGATGCTAATTTTGAGAGCTCCTTTAGCTACTGGTGAGTACCATGAGAAAAATTGATTCAATGTGAGCTTTGCCACCGTAGTAAGCTTCGTTAAATGGTGATCTGATTTCAATATTAAACGATTAGAGTACTAACGATAGAATAAATTCAAATTTTATCACAAATTGCACATCGAATAGATTGAAAATGCTACGCAGACCGATGATTCATGTGGATGAATCAGCTCAAGTCTGATTAGCCTATTTACCCAAACGATTTTCCGCGCTGTACGTTAAGTCCTGCGTTATTTGTAACAAATAGTTTTCAAACTTTACCGAGTTCACGATTAAATACTGCTCGTTAAATCGGGATAAATTGTCGTTAACCCATGATTTTGATTGTCAAGATTCAGGGTAAATGGTCAGGTTTTTGATCAGAAGACATTGCTAAAGGTTTTGATGGTCAAGATTCGAAATAAGATTGTAGGTAAATGATCAGGTTTTATTCGGATGGCCAAGATTCGAAATAACATTGTGGGAAAATGACCAGGTTTTATTCGGATGGTCATGATTCGAAATAAAATTGTGGGAAAATGATCAGTAACCTGTTGAGCTGTTTATGCAAATTTGTTACCGTAAGCTCGGTCTCTATACTACTGTCGTGAAATCGCATTGAAATATTCGCAGAGGTTGGGCCGATTCTTTTTCCATACTTCGACCCTGCGTCCAATGCCATGTCAAGGGAAATAAAAATCTTGTTAATGAAATACTTCTCAAATGTCAATCTTCGATTGTTGTTGGTGAACATTATCAAAATTGGTTCTTTCTTTATATACAGAGACATGCTCCCTGTACACATGCGATCGTCCCTAGTTAATAATGTTCTTGTGCACGATGTGCATCTGCGTACGTCGGTATGACGTCGACACGCAATCTTTATTCTAGGGTCGCTGAACACGATGGTCGGAGTTGTAGAACTGGGCTGTTATTTTCGCGCCTACCTCATTTGGCTGTGCGTATTCACGCCTTGCAGTGTGATGTCTCTCTATTTGAAAGTGACTTAAAGGTATTAGCTTCCACTTCAGGTACTTTAAATTGCGTATTTTATAATCCTTGTACGTTTTTGAACAATAGCCAAGTTTGAATTAAGTTATTAGCTCCTTCCACTTGAAGTTGTGTATAGAATTGTTTTGCAGTCTTATTTCTTGTATTTGTTTTTATATCTAAATTTAGGTTTCAATTTCGGCTCCTTGAATTTCAATTGTACTAACTTGCGATTTTATATACATTTTAGAATGGTCGAACCCTGCAGGCAATGTCAGGTTGAACCAACGTTGATTCAACGAAAATCACGACGTCGAAATAACGTTAACTAATACTTTAGAATGAAAATTGAAGCAACGTCATTTTTCAGCATCGTACATTTCGACGTTGTTTCATAGTTGAAATCGCGTTAAATTCTCATTTTAAAATCGCATATATATATATATATATATTCGCGATCTCACCGTCGGATGTCAACGAGATTTCAACATTGAAACAGCGTCGAAATGTAAGATGTTGAAAAAATTACGTTGTTTCAATTTTCATTTGAAACTAATATTCAACGTCGTGAGTTTCGTTGAATCAACGTTTATTCAACCTTACATAGCTTGCTGGGAACTGACGATGGAGCTGGACTCCAAAACATTTTCTATAAAGATAAAATGAATTTTTCTGAATTTTTATTTCCAACAAAGTTATAAAGAGTATACATGTTTTTTCCCCGTGATATTCTTTTTTTTCACCGCATCATTCGTTTGATCTGTTCGCATAATATAGCCGAATATAGGATTTGGCTCGTTTTAATAACTTATGAAAATGAAAATTAATCACAAATTCGGCCACTTAAACAACTAAGGAATACAATTCTAAACATTTAATTTGATTAACATCCTGTTTCTCAAGTGCATCATCAGAGAGATTGAAGAAAATATATGGACACCATATTATACAAATTTTAAATGTTTATTATTGTCTACTTACCATCATTAATTGTCTCAGTGAATTTTACTCAGCACAACTATATGGTGAGAGAATTTAATCGAGAGAAAAGGTTATGCGTGATACATTTACTTATTGAGCAAGTATTACCGAGTAGAGAGTGGGCCAGAAGTAGTAGCAGCAGGTGCAGGCAGCCACTCCTTATCTCTGACATACCACATGTCATTTTCTTGAAAACGTGCATTCATCGAATAACTCTTACCGGCAGGTATTCCTCTAGTTCAGTAGCTTACTTTTATAATTCGATTTAAATGTAGATACAATTTTTTGATATTAATTTTGTATTCAAAATAAAACTGAAAATACATCTCTGAAAAAATTGCATGATTATATTAAAATTGAATGACATTCTTCTGTAGTAATCAGGGGTCTACATCGTATGGGTATCATCAGGGGTCTACATCTACATCGCTCCTCATATTGATGACATCCAATCAATCTTATTCTAATAAATGCCTGCACATAAAATAGTAACTTGTAGATTAGTTCGATATAATTTACTTCTGTTGAGCAAGTGAAAATGCAATTTTGGGTTTTAGAAGAGCTTCAGGGAACTTAATGTTAATTTTATTGTAATGTTCTATTTGAGTCGCACTTCATTCTCAACTGATGCAGTTGATGGTGCTGCAATCAGTGCGACATGACTTTATGAAACCTTAAACTAAACCTAAGCGACTTTATCTGAACCTCGCTCACGTAAAATATGGTGTTATAACGTGCGTGCATGAGTGAACAAGCATAATATTTTTAATACTATCTAATACAGTGATGTTTCGACTAACAAACGCCTCTGTTTGGAGATTTATTTAACTATGAGCCAGACTTTCGAGATTTTTTTACCCTCCATGCTAACACATCGGACCGAATTTCAGAACGGATTCGGGGATTACGAACTGATTCGGTGAAACATTTTATTTAATTGTGTTAATACAATACACATTAAATGTCTATATTGTCTCCACATGCGAACATTTTCTCATACGAACACAGCCACGGAACAAATTAAGTTCATAAGTCGATGTATCACTGTACCGTTTATGTTTAGAACTCGTATAGAACTACGTAATTAGATTTCGACATCACTTCCCTAATTTCAGTCATAATAAGGTAATTGAGCGTGAATTTACTCCTGAATTGTAGTAAGTATACGTAGAATTCTGTGCTTCACATAAATAAGTCTTCGGCTTTCATCCAACCACTCTTTGTTTCACACCTTCATAGTGGTTTATCACTCAAAAACCCAATCTCTAGTCGAGCGGAGAGTACTGCGAGTGGAATATGAAACTCCTAATAGTTAAGGAGATGGCAATTTCTTATAGTATGTTAGAAGGGGAAAAAGCTTGCATAGGATCTGGAATAGTGTGGAGGAAGAACTCTCATAAAATATTAATGAAGGAGGCAAGATCAGTTAGAATCTTGCATAAGGAAGGCGAGATCAAATTAGAGCGGCTAATAAGGCATGGCTGTCGTGTAGGATTTTAGGTGAAATCGTGAAGAAAAGAGGAATAAATTCTAAGTTTTGAAGGATATGGGCAAGCACTGATAGGAAACTTCAACAATGTGGAAACCACTCACAGAGTCTTAAGGGGGCTGAACAGACCTGGATGAATGACCAGCAGCCGGATGGGCGATTGCTAGTTATGAACGACAACACCGCGACAACTCTTGCATACGGAAAGTTCCAATGCAGTTTTTGTTTCTACAACGAGGAGTCTGATTCAGGAATGCTTGGCATGCCGATAAGTTTAGAATAATTAGGAAAATTAATTCACATCTCAAAATCTACATAACATTAGTGAGCTTCAATAATATCGGTGTGCAAAATTTAAATTTACGGCTACCAGTTACAATAAAATGTTTGTGCAAGTTATCGTAATGTTCACAGTTTGAAAATAAATAACTGTAGTATGATTTGGAAATAGAGACAGCTATCTCATTTACCAGCAGTTCAAGCCAACAGACAGTGTGAAGAAAAGTATTCTCTGAATTGAATACCCAAAAACAGGAACATAAGATCATTGGACTATTAATTTTTACCAATTCATTGACACCATTTTGAATGATTTAATCCGTGGTTTATCCCTATACTCCGACGTATCATTTAAAAACACTATAAATTCACGAAGGCAGAACTTTTTGCATTCACTTCATGGCGGAAAAAAATTGAGTGAAGGTAAAGTGTACTTTTTTAATGCAAGCAAAATGATGCATATTTCATTATTTTCAGAAATAATGAATGTGTTTACATCGGCACCGTAAGAATACACCGATGATGTGAATACAACATTTTTCTTTACCGAGTGATCCAGATGCAGGAAATTATCCAGGAGTAGAACTAAAATTGTTCTATCTTATGGTAACCTGGTTTCCTTATTAACATAGGCTTCCCGTATTGCTGACAACCAAAAAACCTGCAAATTAAACAAGCAAATCAAACCAATTTACCAGTTTGCTTTAATTTTCAACCCTAGCTTTCAGGGTAAATTTATGTATTTTTTAAATTAAATGGTAAAGTACTTAATAGAATCATAATTTATGCAATAAAGTCCGAAAAACCGTAATTCCGTCGATCAGATTTACAACCAAAATCAATTTGGTTGGAAGTTCGGATCCGATCAAAGAATACGTTACCGAACATCAAATGTAAAACTTAGAACAAACGGTTAAAATTTATAAACAAATATATGAGTCATACAGTAACAGGCCTAGTCGTATTAAACACAAAATTGCTTGTACTCCATCGAACCAATGTTGCTCACGAATATACTTTAACCGATGGCAAATCACGCCCCGCGACCTTTCGTATATTTAAATGATGAAAATAAACCTATCAAGACGTCTCAGAATGCATTTAGCTTCTGAAGGACCCAGAGGCAAGATAATGCCAGTCACAATACAGCATTAACTGAAGAGAATTGGTTCCAGTAACCAAAATTTTGCACCGTTAACCCATCCACAATACATTAGATTAGAAGATATTTTATTTTTGCGTAACAACCCACTCTTCACATTATTGAACAATTATTGGAATTCAGCTTGCTATTTCACTGAGCAGCAGGAACGACTGTACAATGTACTTCATTGTAGCCTGTACATGAGATTAACTCGTATCTGTGATAAATATTCCAATTTATCTTATAAATAAATTTGTTTTATTTACCTATAAAAACAAATTTATAGTTAATGCTCCATCTCTACAGCAACTTGTCCGCACAGTTCTAATATTTTATCAACCTCAGTTCGACAACAACGAACGGAACGCATCGCACGAGCTAACAATCTCTCTTTTGGATAAATTTTCTGACTCTTTTATTTTTACTACATTATGAAAAATCAGACGCTAATTGGAGTTGGATTCTAAAAAAGTATCAAACATGAAATATATACTTTTTGATGAGGCGTGTTTTGAATGATCTTTACTACACGAATTACTTTATGATGCCCATAAATATGAAAACATAATGTAAGATTCATATCAGAAAATTATAATAACACGTCGTTACAGCTTACAAACTTATCACTCTTGTAACTGCATAGTTTTTACTTGATATGCAGAATTCAGATATTTTTAACATTTCTTGTACACAAAATGCAGCTAGCTTACTGCAGTGTCCTCATATGTAGTACCGACGCTGCATTATCACTGTCTAGAAAATTACACAATGGATCTCTTGATTGTGACATCGTCTGCACTTCAATGCGCAGGAAAACTGCAGTGTCTCTCTGAAAAATATCTGTTCTGGAATATTTGACGAATTTATTCTGGATTTTGCATCAATTTCAATAGAATTTATTTATCCGATTCTAAGTTTTTCATTGATTAATCATTGCAGAATTAATACAAATTCTCATTTGCATTTGTCTACTTTTCAATTTAAGCCACTCACGTACGGCCTCTAATTATTGTATGCCTGAATCATGCTCGATAACATTTGGGAAAATATTGGCGCGTACTCCACAAACTGGTTTCGTATATCACGGTATAAAGCAAATGAACATGTTAAAAATGGCATGCACTGACTTGCTTGTTTCCTAAATAATTTCTGTTCCTTTATTATACACACTCAAATATAAGTAAGGAAAACGATCTATTTGCAAGAATTCCTTAATAGCATAGAATAATATCAAAGAAACAGAAGTTTTGCAGCGTTACCTTTTTTCACTGACACTGAATTCCTTCATTTTTGGTAGTAGCTGTTCCCACTGAGGAATTGTGCTTATATGCTTAGATCCTCACCAGACCGTCATTTACAGCTCTCAAGGCTCCGCAAACAGGCTTTTCTGTTATTTGTCTTAGCCTAAGGCACTCGAAATGATCAGAATCAAATTCTTTGTATTTTCTAAATACAATTAGCATAACTTACCATCTTTTTTTTAACTGGAGTCCTCGAACAAATAATTCATAATATTAATCCATCTCGCTCATGAAATCAAAAATTGCATTTCAAGATGGAATTTTTTCTGAATTGAAAGCTGTATTAATCGAGTTCATCAATACTTGCAATTAGTTATGGTCTCACTTTTTAGCGACATTTAGGCAACCGATATAAACAACTGTCGTAGCATTACGAGCTAGGGTGCGCTGCAAATTCGATGAACTAACTATAAAATGAAATCTTGCCGACTGGATAAACGATTTGTGAGACAGGCATACAATGTGTGGATGCTTAATAATTATGTCTGTAATCATCATGGTTATGTTATGATATGTAAGTGTTCGTATATCAGTTGGCTGGTATCTCCTATCAACTGCAACCCAGTTCACACTCGCATAATTTCACTCGCAATATAAGGATAATTTCTTAGTTATATATTAATATTTCATCTATTAATAAGAATATTAATATTTCCTCTAACAAATTATCAAACTATCAAAACATTACCGTAAATTTATTGTTATGTGTTGCGTCTCCTGCGGACGATCACCGAGAAGGAATTTTGTGCAAGCAATTCGTGCTGTCGTCGGCAGATTTTCGTCGTAAACTAAGAGCCCTTCAACGACGCACTCCTTTCCGTCCCGTTCGCTAAGACAAATGAATGGGGCTTGAGATTATCGAAAGGCAAAGGCGCATCAGATGATAGGCTTCCGTAATCTTATCGGTCGTCCTTTAATTATATATACTTTACTGTGTGCCGGGCGGTTAATCCTGCTTGCATGTCAAGCGGGAAAGGAAAGGGATAAAGAAATGAGCATTCATGTCATTTTTTTATTGAAAAAAGTAATAAAATGTTTAACTAACATCTCACGATAAACATACAGCAACATTGCCTTGCAATGATAAGTAACTGACGTTGATAAACATAATTTAATCACATTTTACATTAAAAATTGCAAATTCAAAAAGGAAATAGCTGCAAACATACTTTGAAAGTCACGCCGTGACGCAAAATTTGGAATTAATATCCAAATTTATTCATAAACCAGCAGTAAGCCATGCATTCGAAATGAAAGTTAAAGCATAAGAACTGGTCATAATAATTCCACATCAAGCACTTAATGCCTCTAATGCACGTAACCCGACTGGTGTCATGTCATAGAAAAATGATTCAAACATCATTTTGTTTCCCACGTATAAGATAGAACTTGTTGTTCTCATAAAGTTCTGCATCATAGTAATTTATTTTCGCGTATTCATTTTATTGATTATTTGAGGTCATTAGAAAATGGTTCATAAAATTTCAAGTTCTTATTATTTTTCCATTGCCTAATTTGTAAAACTTTTATAACCGTCATCGCATTTTAACTGCAATGTACATTAAATTTTCATATACAAATTTACTGATCCATCTATGTTGAATTTGGTTTGTAATATAATCACCTTTGAGGGGCTACTTTCACGTTATGAATATAAGCAAACTAAATGTTACCATCGGCGAAAAAAAAGTTTTAAAATCAGCTTTCCAAACATTATAGGTGATGGTTTGCCGTCATTGTAGTCAAATAAAACCATTTTTATACAATTTATATAGGGCTCCCGTTCCAAGTTAGTCTCAGTATTTTTAAGGGAAGCTCGTTAAAGTGGAGCCGGTGGTAATTATGAAGTAAAATAAAATGTGCTCTTAGGTGACGAAATTTAGATGCATACGTTCATTCTGTCTCCGTAAGATTCTTATTTAGGACGCCTAGGTCTTAAAATTAATTCTGGTTTGATTATATTCCCGCATTTCAGAGGGTATATGGTGTAAATTAGCAGTACGCACAGGTTCTCAAGTATTTCCTTAATTCCTCCATCAATCATAACACATAAACATAAATGATCACACATAACATAAATAAAAAATACACTTCAAATGACATTATTTACATATGTATTATCCCGTCGTTTATCGCGTCACATTTCTGACACTCATGAAAAAAAATTCTTTAAAAATGTGCCAGCTCTAATAGAAAGTAAACTGAAGGCAAGATTCCATCAATGATTACGGGAAAAATAGTGTACCAGATTCAAATTCATAGTTTGACCGTGTCAAATGTACAATGGTAAAAATTGCTTACACATAAATGAAAAGTTATTTATTCACGAGTTTTAGTAACAATAATTGAGGGGAGCATTTCGGTCAAAATCGATAAATTTGTCTTTTCCGTATTCTTGACTCATTTCTTAGCTGCTTAAAGGCACGTCTAACGCAGCAAACTGCATGTATGCGCGTTCTATAGTTTTTGCGTAGAGCAATTTAAAAAAAATATAAAATGAACATTTGTTAACAATATGAACAAAGATTTCTTTAAATTAAATACGTATTTATAGATCATTTTTCTTTTTAATTGAAAATTGTTTGCACTCGTTTGAAAGCTACAAACAAGATGCGTTCAACAAAGCTCATACCATGGATGTACATGCAATAATTTTTGCATAAGGCTGTTTTAAACTTTTATAAAATGACCAATTTATTACAATATTTACAAATTTTCATTTAAAATACGGTATTTATAGATCTTGATTCGCGTTGTGTTTGTACTCGTTTGAAAGCTAACAGTACGTGCACTCGTTGAAAGTGTTTGCGCTCGTTTGCGTTTGAAAGCTACAAACGATGCGCGTTCATCAAAGCAAATTTCATATAAACTGAAGGCAAGATTCCATCAATGATTACGGGAAAAATTGTGTACCAGATTCAAATTCATAGTTTGATCGTGTCAAATGTACAATGGTAAAAATTGTTTACACATAAATGAAAAGTTATTTATTCACGAGTTTTAGTCATAATAATTGAGGGGAGCATTTCGGTCAAAATCGATAAATTTGTCTTTTCCGTTTTCTTGACTCATTTCTTAGCTGCTGAAAGACGCGTCTAACGCAGCAAACCGCATGTATGCGCGTGCTATATTTTTTGCGTAAAGCAATTTCAAAAATATATAAAATAAACGTTTGTTAGCAATATGTACAAAAATTTCTTTGAATTAAATATGTATTTACAAATCAATATTCTTGTTAATTAAAAATTGTTGGCACTCGTTTGAAAGGTACAAACAAGACGCGTTCAACAAAGCTTATACCATGGATGTACATGGAATAATTTTTGCATAAGGCTGTTTTGAACTTTTATGATATGACCATTTTATTACAATATTTACAAATTTTCATTTGAAATACGGTATTTATAGATCTTGATTCGCGTTGTGTTTGTACTCGTTTGAAAGCTAACAGTACGTGCACTCGTCGAAAGTGTTTGCGCTCGTTTGCGTTTGAAAGCTACAAACGATGCGCGTTCATCAAAGCAAATTTCATGGATGTACATGCAATGTTTTTTTTTGCGTTGGGCCGTTTGAACTTATATAAAATAAACATCTATATATACAAATATAAAAAAGTCCAATTTATAGCTTATTATTCATGTTAAAGTGACAAGAATAAGTCTAGAGACCCGTTCTGGTACCCTAAATGCAAATAATTGGCAATGGGAAAGCGTGGGCTACGATATCAAGCATTTTTGGCATTTTCAATTTTTTCAATAAATTTTACTTATTTTGCTCCCTTAAACAATTTAAGTATCCAGAATACGCTACCTTGAAATTCTATCTCCTATGATTTTCAAGCTACAGCATTGAAAGATTTACAATTCGACTTGTAAGAAAAATTTCTAGAGATCATCCAATTATTTTTTCCGATTTTTTTGTCTGATTATATATTGAAAAAGGATGGGAGGGGTCAAAATTAAAAAAAAATTAAAAAATGAAATAGAAATATAAAAGTTGAAAAGATGACTGGAGGGAATTTCACCCCAGGAGGAGATAGATTTTTACAATACTCCCCTATTTTTGCCGTTTTCTATGAATTTTCTATAAATTTCTTTCATTTACTCGAAAAATTTACATGAACAAAAAAGATTTAGATTTCTGGTTTACATGTGTGTACCAAGTTTAAAATGCTCCGTCAGGAAATAAAATTTTTTTCTCTAAAGAATCTCCCCTTAATTCATAACGTGCTTCCAAAGTCTAAAAATTCCTTCTAATTGAGTTTAAAACCTTATCACATTTCAGTCGCATTAAATTAACATTTTTGAAGTAGTAACGAGAGACTGACCATACAGAGCACGCGCAGAAATCTCTTCTACTCAGAATAAGAAATAAACGATCTTCCTCTGCCATGTTCATGTTTTTTTTACAATTTTCAATTAGCTTATTTTTTGGTTATATGTCGGTTATTGATGCAGTTTTTATCACTGCAGACAGTGGAAGATGTTAGGTTGCGTCTAGAAGCGAATAAAATTTATGCTCGTTTAGATCGTTTATTTCTATGTGTCTTTAACTACTTTAAATAGTTTTTCGTGGAATTATTATTCATTACAATGAATCTTCATCCATTTAAAATAATTTTTTGCAGCCTTATTTTGCCGAATGACATGTAGCAACCTGCTATCAGACAGTCGAAATAACTTGGACTTAATTTTTTGCAGTTAATTGAAATAAAATACACATTTACGGTAAACAAGTTTTATTAGTGAGGCCTCAAATCAAAATCTCAGATATAACAGCCTCGAGTTCCATAAAGCGAACAGAAGCTCTAGCGTCATTTGTTGATGCTCAAAATATTTTATGCTTGACTTTTTACCCTTAAAATTTCATCTTCTCTAGATTATTCTTAGTTTTTGTCGTTTCTCTAATCAATCCTATTATCTATGACGTTATATCTTGCCCTATTGCACGAAGTTATGATATTTCATAAAATGATGAATGCACGTTATCGCACTTGAGATCTTACAATATTTTTTATTGGCTTTCAAATATAAAGGTGCTCAAAAAGTATTAATCAATATATTATATTTTAAAATTTAGCCCTTTTTAGGTTTCAACTTACCAGTAATATGAAATAGAGTTATATTAGAAATATTCAGACTGTCACATGAAAAGGTTTCCACATTTGAGATGCGATTGCCACTAAAATCTTCACTGTTCTTACTGTTATTTAACTATTATTTAATTCCCATTTACCAGCTTGAATATCACGAGCACGACTCGAGAAATTGCAACCGAAATAGAAGAAGAAATGAGTAGAGTTTAAAGTTTTAGGAACTTGTCATCGTAGTTTCGGTTTACCTGAAATCCATAAAATACATTTAACTAATTCATTTCACTAGAGGAGTTGTACATAACGTTCAATGTATGAGACGTTTCATTCCGATGCCTTTTAAAATCTGAAGGCATCAAATTTTGAGCTCGAAATAAACAAATTTCACATTCAAGATTTTTACCCGTGAAAATCCAACATTTCTCATAATTTCACTCTATACACCCTATGTTTTTAGAACAATAATTATACTAAAATTACACATTTTTATCTTCAATGTCAATGCTTAATTGTTAACAATGCAAGTCCAAAAACATTGCAGTAGGAGCAGCTTGAAGATTGCATTCGTCAGGAATTTAGTCAACTAGAACTTAAATTACATCGCTAACTCCAGCAATGATTTAGTGTTTTAAGATTGCTCGACAGCTAATTTTTTAACCTTATTGTACCTATAATTTTTTTAACCAATACAATATATAATATATATTATATATTGGTGTAATTCGGCAGACGTTTTTCTTTTATGCAAGTTTGATTAAAGACCAGAGAATTATTTAATTATTTATTTATTATTTTTATTAAGGCACCAATTTTAACATTTTTAATCTCCCGGTGCCAGCAAGAAATTTTGTTCGACTCCTTGAAAAAACGAACAAGATGATTATTAATAAAAAACATGCTCCGGTCTTTAATGCTTTTGCTTTTTAATTCAACGTCTTCCTCAATACATTCAAAACTCTGAACTTCCTCTTAATATCACAGATGAATTAAACAAGCTCCGAGACTCGTACGACGAAAGTGTGAAACTCCGAACACTTCGAAAACTCAACGGCCTCTATAGCGGGGACATCTGTCTTCCGAATACTACTGAAGGATTCATCAACCTCTCCTCTCACACTTTGAGCAAGGAGCAAAAGGAACTCTTAAGCCTTGGACTAAATTGTCACTTGATGTCCAAATTCAGAAAAGCTAATAAAAAAATCGAATTCGAAATGTTATAAGTTTCTCTTTTGAAACTAAAAAACGAAGGTAATATTAACATCATGCAACCCTGACCTAAAAGACCAATTATGAGCCGAAGCCACCAAACAGCGTGGCTCATCGACCTCAAAAGTCCTAACCCCAGCTCTACGCCTGTCAGCAAAGCAATTACGCGATAACGGCAAAATTGTAATTCGAAAAGCTGATAAGAGCAACATCTTCGTCATTTTGGACAAAACTGGCTATATTTCAAAAATATGTGACATCATTTCAGACGAGTCAAAACTACGTCGCGTCGTACGAGACCCTAAAGAACAACTTCAAAGAAAAGACGACAAATTAATAAATATAGCGAACTCAGTTATCGGCTCAAGAATGCTAACCCCGATCGTCGGGAGTTTTTCGCCAGGTTCCCTTTACGGAAATTGTTACCTTACAGAAAATCACAAGGAGAATAATCCGCTCCGGCCCATAATCGCTCAAGTTCCCTCTCCAATCTACCGGACAGACCAGGAATTGGAAATAGCTACTATATTTCCACCGGGTTCGATACGGTGCTAGACATTTCAAGTCTGAACATATATTTCTCCATAGCTTTATCTAGTCTGTTCTTGAACGCGTTCATACTCGGAGCGTCAACGATGTAATCGGAGAGTCGGCTCCACATGTCGCTGAATCCTTAATTATGAAAAATCACGATTTTTGCTGTACTGTTCTCACAACTGCATATTAGAAGCGAATATATATCCTGTCTAAAGTTAACTAATTTATATTCGGCATTCTCCACAGATGCCATCACGCGTCAATCTTGGCACTCCGCTGACGGAGGCAATCTAGTATTTAGAATGAAAATGTCGGAATCACTTCAAACCTGCAGATTTGTAAAATTTCTATATGATATGAAATTATAATAGATGTCGTGTATGCTCTTGTAAATAAATTTGAGACTAGTATGACTGAACAAATCGTCACAATCAATAGTATTCATTCATTCTGTCTATCGAAACTCGGTGGCAGGAAATGCATACTTCAAGTCAAGTGCATGCTCTTGTTATCACGCTCTGTAGAAAAGATACCGTATCTGATACTGCCATTGCACGAAAAGAAAGCATCCTGGACCGCCATGCAGCTATATAGACTTATTTTTGTTCGTTGTTATGTCAATTATATTAAAATGTGTTCGCAAAATATTTTTCTTGTTGAATTCTAAAACTAAAAGCTCAATGAATTGAATTGCCCCGCCAGTATACGAATTTGAATTTTTCCCCGTACCGATTCCTTAAATTTTTAGTTTGCCAGATAGCGTTTATTTCTACTAATAATTCTATTAAAAACTAGTTTAAACGCTTTTTTAGGCAGATGTTGATGGGAACATGGTATTCATTTTATTCTGGCTCGTTGCTGTTAAGGAAACCTGAGTAAAATTGTACGCTGGGATACTAATTAAAAAATTTAAGCTGCTTTGCGAAAAGTGTTACGACAAATTTTTAAACCACAACAGTCAGCCTTTACCCGTGCCTCAAAGTCTCATCACTCGTGGGTGCCAAGACACTAGCGGGCAACTTGCGTGGCGAGCGTCGAACAATTCTTCGCTCATATTATAATCTAACTCATGGAAGATTCCTCACCGCAATGATGGAGAAAATTAGTATTATTAGGAACCAATGGAATATTTTACATAATAGTAGTATGATATCATACCAGCATAAAATCATGCATAGAGTTAAGAAGAGCTTTTGCATTAAAAAAAGTATAAAAAGACAGTTGGGAATAATCAAGTTAAGAAAATATGAACACCTGTCCAAGATTTTAGTAATTGAATTATCAACCATTTGACTACCATTGCATCATATATTCAACGGGTACAAATTCGTATTATTGATACAATCAGGGCGTTAAATATTGTTACAGGCGACATGACGTACATAGATGGTTGTTTATCCTCGTGCAACGTTTAGTTGTGCAAATCCTGAAGTAAAATAACCCGCTTAGGCTTGTAAGACCAAGAAATATGCAATAACATTTAGTAAAGTGCTATATAGTAGCACCCATATGAGTGTCTTATGTAGCATATGACAGCACTTGCATGTGTAACATGTGATAGGGACGCCTAAAAATAGCGATACCAGAAAACGTCAAAGTGCCATACTATTTCACAAACTTTACATAATGTGCAACCACTAGGAACAAAATTCTACTCCTGAATAGTGTTGATGAAACATCCAGGCATTTCTCGTTTTTTCTCGCCTAATGTAACATATTTCAGCCAATTCCTGTAATTTACGCTGTTTTGAAGTAGGTTTATTTTAAAATCATGCACTATACGCGAAAAATGACAAAAATAAATTTTGAGAACGCAAATAGTTGTCTCCTCCCATTGCAGAGATGTGTGATTGCAAAACGCGCTGGTCCAGACATCCGAAATTCAGAATATTTTTCCTGCATTTTCTACAACGTAACGACGGAAATTGATTTCTACGAAAGAAAATTCTTATTTCGTTTAATGTACTCATTACAGCTTCCATCCGGTCGAGTGCGACCGTTTGCTTTCGAGATTGAAAACGATTTAAAGCCGTTTTCTCTACACCAAACGAACGCCTAATCTACAGGGAAGCCATGACAAAGGATCATAACGCTGTTTGAATTGGGCCGCGTACTCGGAGAAAAATATGTGCCTATATTATATTAATGAAAAATTTGACAGCTGTGAATTAGACTTGCTGGAAGAAATGTTTATTCAATTTCATTAAACCTAATTTAGTTTGGAGTGAAGAAAATTCTAAATCACACTCAAACAATTCGCTGCGTACCAACGACGTGCCAAATTGTATATTCCGGCTTTTCTCACAAGCACGCGCAGAGGCGCATAAAACGAACTCTCAGCCAGCCGGTGCGCGTAATTCAGGCTGCTGTGAGCGCGTAAATATGAGCTAGCGCTTCCATGAGGGAGCCTCACGGCACTGACGACGAATAAGAAGGCAGCTCGTGATTAATAATGTAATTGAAAAACATCATAAGAACTTTTTCCACAGATAGACGAATGATGTCGCAAACGTAATGTTAGTTAAGTAGTTCGTGTAAGACACAAAATGCTAAAATTTTAGGAATTTGAGATAAATTTTAATTCAAATTCATCATAAGAACTTTTTCCACAGATAGACAAATGATGTCGCAAATGTAATGTTAGTTAAGTAGTTCGTGAAAGACACAAAATGCTAAAATTTTAGGAATTTGAGATAAATTTTAATTCAAATTAAAGTATTCAACAATACGAGTGTAATAATTCACGTGCAAGATATAGCCAATGCTCCAAACGTGCCCTTAGTGATATCCTGGGGTAGCAACTCTGAAGAACATGCATGGCATCGATTGGTGTATAAAATAGAGTATTTATTTAAATTCCTATAATGCTCATCACTAACACAGCTGCCTGAACACGTACCGGACTTCATGAAGTCCGGACACTTGACCGGACTTCATTACACATGTTTTATCGCGCCAGTTACATTATATGACCATCATATTACAATTAGCTGCTTAATTAGAGACATACTATTTAAGACCCTATCTTTTCACTCACCCTTCATACTCCGCTGGAAGAACCATTCGACCGTAGCAAGATTCGAGCTCGAGATCGCTGCAGATCGCACGACGCATTAGCCGACTTGCCCACAAAAGCTCGCGTAAGATGAGAATCAAAATAAGCTATTTAACATAACTTTCTACTTCACGACTTGATGAAAAGTCACTTTTGTGCCTCAACTTTCTAGATATCATCTATTTCGGCTATTCTTCAGAGAAGGAACAATTAAAATTGAGGAAAGTTTAAAATCACCATCATCTACCATCACCACTCGCAGGTCGCGTGCTGTTCCAGGGTATATAATATATGTATATATGAAATATAAGTGGTTGCACGAAGAGCTGATCGACGTTGTATGAGGTGTTGGTGTTCAATCATTGCTCGCACCGCTAATTAATACTTGACATTGGTTGATTTAAACCACGTCTACGATATATCGAGCTCCAAGTTAATCTTTTTGGCGCACCTCCTACAAACATACGGCATTAAAAATAATAAATATGTTCGAAATAACTGTCGATGATCTTTTACTTGGCTCACCAGTAACACAGGCTGTAATCGAACAGCTGTGAGTTTCAGATCCAGTGACTTCAAAACCGCCTCTGTATTCGCGGCTAAACAAACACCAACGATGAAAACTATAAAGCATGTGAATGGCGTACGTGCTTTTAATCACTATTACTTGATATGTTCAACTTAATATATTATCAGTATTTCACTATCATAATGTTGATATACCGGCAAGGAGAATTGCTATTATAAGTTCTAAATTGAAGCTTTGGGGCAAATTCAGCTTTTATGTTCATGCCTTGCAATGACGTCATGCGCATGGTAGCTTCACGCGAGCGAAAGTTTTATCAATATTAGACGAAATCGGCGTACGAATATTTTTTTACATGTTCGTTCAGACACTTAAACACGTTAGCTGTAACAATGAAAATTTAATACCTGGTTTTTGCCGAATTATTCAGTAGGCAAATATATCCAACAGTTATACATTTCTAACAGTTGATGAATGTTATTCGGGCGATGTATGCTATTCGGAATCTTACAGCTGTTCGGACAGATCAGCAACTTTGTCTCAGCTTCTTCTTTCATATCACAGCGCAGCCAATATGACTCAGCTATAATTGCCAACGTATTCTACCCATTTAACTCTATCTCAGCCCCCTTCATCATTATATTTGAGGCGTGATGTGAGAATATTATTCATGTTGCATTAAAAGTGAATGATTTCTCACGGCTGCCAAGTAGCCAAGTTTCACAGTCAATAAAATTCCACATTTAAGGAAAATTTCATGACGCGATTAACAGCGAAATAAGGCATTTCCTTTTTGTTTTGGTTTACTAACGAGGAGGGTCTCCAGGAATATATTGAACGTGTTGGATCTTCCAAGTTATTGGAGCGTCTGACATTTAGGCTATACCATAGGAAACATATTGAACGATGAGTAATTACTTCATCCATATTACTCTATAGCGTAGAGGAAATATTTAATAGATTTTTTTCTGGGGAAATAATTTCATTCTAACTCGACCATTCCAAGTTTCAATTGCATATACTGAAAAATTTTTAACTAAAAATTGTCATTAAACATTTCGTCATTCACGAAAAATTTTCATTAGTTTGATGATTTTTTTTCGATTTGCCGAACTTTGGAATAGAGTTGGATGGTTAATTCAATTTAAACTTTAAGTTTGACTTTTCTCATTATACAATAACATAATAATTCATTGCACGAGAAGAATGCTAAACATAATGATTCACCTAGTGTCAAATCTGAAATAGCTTCTAAGTTCCAACTCACATTGAACCATTCGCAATGTTATATAATCGATGCTACCGAGGCATTGAATTTATAAACCTTTGCATTACTAAGGGATTTAATCTTGAAAAAAAAGAAAAATTGTGGTGCAAAAAATAGACTTAACGCAGCTGATAAGGAAATTTTTATTTTGTTGGAAAATATTGACGTTTTTTTTGACGCTCAGAAATAAATTGTCACTGCACAATGCATGCACAATTGTCAGACGAATCACTGCACAGGTGCACAATGCATGGTCAACTGCCCAATAAATATGATGGAATTTTATCGATTCGGTTTTCGAGTTAAAAATAATTACCAATCATTGATTGGTGCAACATCATTCAAAACTAGTCGTAAGTTCTTCTCACTACTTAATGCTTCTCGACTCAATGTTTTATTAAGAGCGATTTGATTCCAGCTATCTTGTATAGAATCACTTTGATCTCGGGATTAAAATTGTGATTAGAGAATAAACCCTATGAAATCGTGATAAGTAGGGAGATTTTCTGTGACACAAACGACAACATAGCTCAGTAGAGTGGATATGAATTTAACTAAGAATATATAAAAAGAACATGCTGACTATGATCAGGAAAATTTCGTGGATTCTAAGATAAATGTAATTTATAGAACGCTTACAACCGCCTATAGTATCTGTCTTCAATACACCAAGCCTCTAAGTTTAATTATTGTTTTAAAAAGTAAATTCCATTTAGTAAGGCATTAATCGACTAATAATAGGTATTATCGGCTCCTATGTAGTATAGGTGTGTGGCGGTAGTCACTTTATGTTACTGACATCTATGTGGCTAAATCAGAACAGCTTTGAGAAGCACAGCGCTATATAAAGGGCTTAGATGTGCAAGTTATTTGTCTGAATAGCTCAGCCACATTCCAGCGTCTCAGTAATTGTGACTCGCTAATGCGTTGAAAATATTGTTGTAATTAGAAATTCAGCTTAAATTTATTCCCATCAAAGCAATGGCGAAATTAAATTTAAGGCATGTCTTTGATTATTAGTTATAATGGTAGACTCAATTTGAAACTAAAACTTTCAGGTTTAATTATATCTGAATGCATTTTCCTCAATTTTTAATACAATACTTTCGAGACGCGAAGAAATTAATTTCCAAAATTGAATAATTTTCTTCCAGCTTTGATTATCAAACTTTAATTGTTATTCTAACTAAACTAGATTCATTTATTTATAAAAAAATAATGAAATTGTTACCGTGGAAATTAATGGTAATAATTTCCCGGTTATCCCGCAATGTTTCTCAGCTTTGAAGAGTTGCGATGCATCATTGTCCGGCGATAAATCCGGCGCTTTACGAGCTCTGCTTGCGGTATTTTTCGCCCCTCCTTGTGCGCATCTCGGCTCTGTCCCTGCGCCAGCGCTGCCTAATTGCGAGCAATGGCTTATACTTAAGCGACGACCGCAGCTTGGAGGTCGCGGGTGAGAACACAGCGTCTAAAAACAACCTCCGTGTTGTGTATTGTTCCATGGAAGTCTGGTGGAGAATCAGGTCTGAGAATAAAAATAAAATTAGTTCAAACAAAACAATTGAATTTAAATGTAACTACTATCTTACCATAAGATTAACATTGTTATACAAGTTGGGAGAATATGAATCCATGAATGGATTTTGACATGGATTTATGAATAATTATCCTCTTCCAGAAGTATAAGCTCGTCAATTTTTCATTGATTCGTTGGTATTCAACTTAACATTGCACCTATATTGCCAATTATGGTCTGAAATGCAGCTAATCGAAATTCTGCTGGCGTAGTATAAAGCTGAAGTCAATGACCTGAGTTTCGACGATTTCAAATCTGTATGCACATTTTTAATATTTTGTTAAAATACATTTTACACATTACAATATATTTTGTATTCAATACATGCAAATGTTTTTGCGAACAAAGCATATTAGTAATTTTATATAAACAAAAAAAAAAATAATTTTGTTTTTTTGCACATGAGTAAGCTATGAAGCATAAATTGAAAGCATGCAGCTTTAGGCGAAATAAAATAGTTTCATGAGAGTATTTTCTATTGATTGATTGTGTACTGTTGAAGCTTAAGTTACTTAAAATATGCGGTGCATTTTTTACGAATTATTTTTTAAAGAAAATTTCTGATAATCAAGTTTTTCATTAAGAATAAAATTTATAATAATAGGAGTTGTATTCCTATTGAAAATATATCGATCCGCACATGAAAGACTTCAAAATCCATAGGTACGCTGGAAAATATGAGGGCTTTTCTTATTAGCTGTTCTCATTAATTGACGTCGTAATGATAGTTTACCTAAATTAACTCCCGTTGTAGCAGCTTACAGATCATTGATTTAAAAATGTAATGATACTTTTTTAATGCATGAAATTTTGGAAGAGGATAACAATTTTTTCAAGAATGACAAAATCAGAAGAGCATTGCCGATCGTAATTACACAATTTATTCGTTTACCTTCAAGGCTATAATAGCTCAACAGCGGTCAAGATGCAACCTTGCATGCGGCGTATGAAGGCAATGAAGTTATAATAACAAAAAGTATTGAAGGTCTAAATTACATGATCATTTCCATGCCAGAGATGCACAAGAGGCTTTAGCAGGATCCAGGTTTTGGTGTGTCCACGGCATTTGGCATACATCGAGAACTTCGAAAATGATTGTTTTCCACTTCAAAATCCGCGCTTCAATTAGCGGATTAAGTTTTACTTCTATTAATTGTCTCTGGTAGGGCTTTTTCGATTCGTTAATTAGTTGATTCACCTGCGAGGTCTAGAACGCGACTCATATGTATTTGATTTGCCTTCAAATTATTATAGTTCAAATAACTACCATTTGTCATTATTCGGTCCTACCATAGGCTGCAAGTAATTTCAACGCATTTCATTTCTTTTGTGATACATTATTCATGATATAACATTCAAACATGCGGTATTTAGGAAACGCTTCAGAAACTATTTCATATGAGATGAGAATTTATCGCCAGACTTTGCCTTATTCAAATACACCAAGTATATTTCAAATCGATCTTCTAGAGATTTACGTCTCATTCGAAGCTACAGAAATAGTCAAGTTTTTCACGTTCATTTTCAAAACACGCGGGCTTTTTATATTATGTATTCTGCCGCTGAGGTGAGTGACGAGCTCTCTTGTATTTATTTGGCGCCAAGCATACGATTATCTTCTGGGCCGAAGTTCTTCTCGCTTGCGTCGTAAGGAACTCGGAGAAACAGGGGAATTTTTATATTTTCGTAAAGCTTCTTCCTCCAATCCCTGCAACAATACGTGAAGTCAATTGTCCGATAATACCTACTTTCTTTTTTTTGGGTTCAATACTGATAGATGCAGTATTAATTCAGCTAAGCTTCCACAATGAAGCATCTAAAAAATAGAGTCGACATGAAGAGGAGGATGTATCATGGAAATTTGGAACGCGTGTTTGGATCACACGAGTAAATATAATTTGAAATTTCAAAACTACAACGGTGATATGCAATACATTTACGAGAGATCTCCGCAAAGTTTTCAGTCTGGTGCTTTCAATTGTTTTGCAATTTAACGACTTTCAATTGTTTTGCATTCAACGACAGTCTGTTAGACTTTTTTTATGGTAATGGTTTAGTTTTTTCAATTTCATCTCTGAAGCTCAACTCTAGACAGTGGAAATATTTTCCAGTGCGACAAAATTTTATTTCGATGGTCAAACAGTTTCAATCAAATTTGATTTTTATTTATTCATGCAAATAGACTTGTTAACTTAAGTGCGCAGTATTTTGTTTCTCTTAGAAGAAGAACCTCTGCATAAGTCCACAAATTTTCTCGCCGCCACATTTGTTACGCCAAGCGATTGCATGCGTCGGCCATGTTGATGAATTGTTATCCTTAACGTCTGCCGATAACTCAAGTGCTTCACATGAAGCATTGCTTCGCCCGTCATCGTCTAATCTTGTGCTCAAGGCCAACGTCTTCGCGTAAATTGTAACATTGTCTGTTTCATTATTTTTATCCTCAGTTTAGTGGTTATTAGGTTATTAACCTTTTAAAATTTCAATGTCTAGTTGTACATGTGCCAATAAATAAAAACTACCATCATAGAGCTCAGTTTTCTTGCTTAGGTTCACTAAACATCTATTAATTTCATATTCAATTCCTGATAATTATAATGCCCTGAAGGACTTAAGTTCGCCAACAACTACAAAATTCATAAGTAGACCGACAAGCTGCGGGTGATGCTTTGTAAAAGCCATTAGTTGCAATTAGGCAGCGCCAGAGCAGGGACAGCGCCGAGATGCTCACCGAGCAGCAAAGAAGGCCGCAAGCAGCGCTCATAAAGCGCCGGATTTATTGCCGGGCGATGCATCGCAACTCTGCAAAGCCGAGAAACATTGCGGGATAACCGCGAAATTATAACAGTAAATTTTAACGCTAAAGATATTATTACTCGCTCTCGAGCATATGAAACAAGATTGGTTGGAATTAACGAAGTTTCGAATTCAACGATGAGGTAAAATGTTTTTTTAATGGAAATTGTTTTGTTTTTGTTTTTGCTGACATTGAAATATATTAATAAAACCTATTCCTCTCAATTCTCACTTCGAGCCATAGTCAACTTTATATATGAATTTTAAATTTATTTTTATTCACATTCTGCCGCTTTCCTTCCCTTAATTTCAAAACTAGCTCAATGCCGCTCTGCTTGGAATAGTTAATAGTGTACATATAAAAACTTCTGTTTCAAGTGTTTACGTCTATTATTCTATTTAATATACAAAGTGGAACAGTATAAATGCTTTAGCGCGATGGTTCATAAACCTAATGTCTCGGTAGCTTAATGTCTCGATTATTAAATGCAGAATCTTCGGTTGGGAGTTGTGGTTCTATAAGAATTTTGAATGAGTACAAAGTAGATATTTTTATGCTGTCGTCTCATACCTGAGTTGGCTATAATTAATCTATATTTTATATTTACTGGCAATTTATCGAACCGGTAGCTTCCATACAAGTTATCATTAAACTTCTTTAAAAACAATGATAACTTAAAAAACAAAATTAAGCTTATTCAATGCACTACGAAATTTACATTATTCTCTCTATTTGATCTGTATTAGATTTCATATATTCACTCCAGAAATTTAGTAAATATTTCATCCAAGACTATTGAAAATGAAAAGCTACTGCGTTCATTTAGGCAATTTATTTGAACAGAATTATTCCATAAATATGTATCATAGCAATTCATGTGTAACGGTAATAATACTTATATCTATGATTACCGTTACCTTATACGTATGCTTATGTCCTACTTGGAGACACCAACTATACTTGATAGCCGGGATTAAATTTTTTTGCCACTTTATAGCGTTATCATTTATAGTTTTATCTTTTTACCACCAAGTGTTATCATTTGACAGATGGATTTTTGCATCCGATTCCGAAACCGCCGCTGGCGGGCTTTTTGGGGGAGCGCCACCGACGAGCATTGAGCCGTTGTCTTCCGCCCGTCATACTGAGAGCCAGTTACCTTCACTTCATCCGAAGAATGTAAAGTCATCATGATAAAATATTATCACGTTGTTCGAATTCTATTAATCATAACGGCAAATATCACGATCAGGTCATTTTCGGAAAGTTTTAGAACTTATACTTTCGAAATAAACTTTCATGGTCTACGTAACTTCAATTGTATGTGAATGAGGGACCATCTACGCCTAGCTGTTCCGCGGTAGGAAAATATTCGAATTTTTTTAGTCTGGCACATAGATTTTTGTCCGAGGAACCTTGTCTTGCAGGCTAACCATGGAAATTATAAAAAAATTCCGAATAATCTATATATAATATATTTATAATTAATATAATCTAATTATAATAATTGCAATAATATACACTTATGATATAAAGTCCTGAAAAACGAGCATACTATTTTCTTGACCGAATAATTTGCTGAGTTACCCTATATGAAAATTGCGAACTTTTTTTTATATGCCCCACCATCTCCAATAATGTTGCGCCAGGGCTTCTTTAAAAGTGTTATTTTAATTCCTAATCTTTCTTTATGAATAGTTAAGTTTTCTTTCTGAGAAAAAAATTGTCACAAGTGTGAGAGAATGCAGTGAAATCGAGAGTGTGATTTTTCGTTGGTAATGTACTATTTATCCAATACGATACATACTGAAGGATTATCATAATAATACAAATATTTATTTTTCCCTCATTGCAGTGAAGATTTCTTCTCGAATGGACATTTTCATGTGTCAGAAGCAGCGCTGGACCATCGCCGAGCAAGTCGCCTGCTTGTGTCGCGGCGCACACGCGTGGTAACCCTGGAGCTCGTGGCTGGGCTCCAGGGGGGGCCCGATTTAAAAACCGATGTGTTTAAAAAATGGTGTTCTCAAGGCGTGGATTTTTTAATTAGAAGCCGAGCGTCTAATTGAACTGGGCCCATACTTTCAAAAAAAGTTAAGAGATCGTAAGTTCATCAGCCACTCATTGACGGCCTTTTAAGCAAAATCCACCAATCATAGAGAAGAAAATAGAGCGTAAGTACTTACGTTCACTTAGCAACTTTTGAAAGTATAGCCCCTGGTCTGTCTTTATCAGCAACGAGCTTGGGTGAAATTTATACCATGAGGTCATCTCTCTAATAAATGGGTATAAGCTAATTTTTATCGAACTTCTAAGTTAGACTTCAGTAATGAACACTATCTGGTAAAGGAGAATGATAGGTTAAGGTGCAGGAGTATAATCTTATTCTTATGATTCTCGGGAGATTGAATTAACCATTCTTTGGAGTGTCTGATCCAACAAGTAAAGTAATTGTCGAATCTTTTAACCTCACAAATGAACGAACAAAATATGGGCACGCCTGTCCCTATGTTTTCATCGTACAATATGACTGTATTTGATACTGTACATTATTTTTCCGTGTAACTGGAGCAATATAACCACAAAGTGCACTTGAATAATAATGAAAAATGCATTTGGTGCCAATGTGATTCTCGAATTCATCGAATGAATGAAAGGTCATTGTAGTATCCGATAAATTTAATCTAGACCAACTTTTGATTGCGTTTACACAAACATACATTAAATTTACTATCATTTCATATTTTATACAGAATTGTATAAATCGCTTGGAGACGAGTGAATTGAAAAATAAAAACAACTTAAATTAATAAAAAAAGTGAAAAATTGGAAGATTTGTCTTCTTCCTTGGTAGAGCATATTTAAATTAGCGTCGAAGTCGCGATGTCCCAAGCTATGTCGTCACAACAGAATGAAAAATTTTCTCACCTTACATAGGATGCTCAAGCCCATTATATTCTAATCTATGCACAGGACATAATTTAATTAATTATGTGTCAGTGTTCTATTCTTTATTCAATTCATTACATCAATTTTGGCAGATCGCTGGTTCTGTTTTCTTGATTGCTTGCATCGAGCCTTTTCTTAGGGCTAAGACTTTTAGCTACAAAATTATAAAAAATTTTGGATTCACATCATGTGTCTAGCATGGAAGAGATTATTTCGTAGAAAGAGCATATCTCAGGATATTATTGCAATTTACGAGTAGTTCAATGTTCAATTCAAACCGCCCCACGGCAAAGACAAATAGCCTATGTATTTTTTTGGACATTGATTCGATCTTGTTTCTATTGAGCAGTCACGGTATCGAGAACGCAAAATATCTCCACAGAAAATATTTTGTCTTACAAGCAGCCCGTAACTTCTTTTGGTCCGACGAATATAAAATGGGTAAAAAAATTCTAATCCTCGTTGAAAAATAAAGGAATCAATTCTAAACATTGTTTTAGTATGAAAGAAAACAATAAAGTTACTTAAGAGAGGAACGCCGTGAACGCTGTATATTTTTAGCAGCCGAATTTTCACATTAAAGCAATGAACGATATGATTGAATATCTAGACGTTAAAATTATATACCGCCTACTGGGATGGAAACAGCGTGAGGGTCACTCTCAATGAGGAGGTATCTTCTAATGGAATAGGCACTCAAGTTTGGGTATGTACCGTGGACCAGCACATGGCAAACTTTCACGAATATGACTTCAAATGATAGCACGAAACAGGAATAAGCTTAGAATCGGTCAAATGATTCTTCTTACTAGACACTTTAAGTTGTTTTCCTCACTCTCAGGCCCCTTTATAATCTCGGTTTACAACTTCATCCCATTGTCATTGAATTGATAGGAGCCTTTAGACCAGTCCTGTAGCGGTCACCCCGCCAAGTGCAGTATGGGTGTCTGAGGAGCGCTTGCCACTTGTAATTTTTTCGGAATGTCGTTTCATTTTTCCCATTGAGAACCTTCAATGAAGTTCGGTGAACGTTCCCTAAAAACTAATGCCTCTGTTACAGCAGTTACATCCGTTTTACGTTTAATTGACTTCTTTTGCGGGACATTATTCCTAAGTAATGTCCTATAGCCCTGAGAAGGATTTGAAATAAATACTGATATAATGCTAGTAAAACTTGCATGAAGATGAGACATGCCAACGCTATATTTCACAGGATAAGCATCAAAATGAACAATACTTCATTCGCTGTCATTTTAATGTTTTCGATGTTATATTGATATTAGAAAAGTAACTTATTTGGGGTTTACTCTCCTCTCCTATTTGATGAGAGTATTGCAAACAAAATGTGTTTAATTAAACGCACAGTTTTATCTTCGTAATATTGATGTGCATGTCTGCTTTATTCAGTCCAGCCATAAGGTCTTGTATTCAGAGAAACACATTTAAATAATATATTGCTTACGGAAGGATAATGAACACCATAAATTCCTCGCGAAAATCCTCTACAGACAATGTTTCATGTAGGCAGTTCAGGGCTGAATTATGTCAGAAACGGAGCTGTTGTTCCCTCCGCTGAGCTTTTCTCGACGGTTGTGTAGCTCTTATCATGATTACATCAAATGCCTTGAATATCCCTAGGGTGTATGTATTTCAGAGACATCAAATGCCTTGAATATACCTAGGGTCGTTGTATTTCAGAGACATAAAATGCCTTGAATATCCCTAGGGTCTATATATTTCAGAGACAGAGACATGTAAAGTGCCGTGCCGTTTGACGTTCAAAAAAGCGTATTTTTCTTTCGCTATAAATAAGTGAATAAAAATTTACTTTAAAGGCCGCCTCGACTTTTTCATTTCATCCGTTAATGTTAATATACTACAGAGTTGAATGGTTAAATTTAATAACAATAGTACAGAATTTTCCCATTTTTCGTTAAATTAGCGTCAAAAGGCTTTAATTTGATGAAATTTTCAAACGTGCTCTCTTATTTTCATATTCTGTGCTTCAGTCATATGAGTCATAATTAAAAATGAAAGTAATATTACTTGTCAATTAATAACATTATTTTAATAATTTTGAGTATTTTATCATAGTTTAATGAATTCTAACTTTTTTAATATTGAAATAATTAAATTGAAATTATATGTTTCGTTGCAAAATAGCAAATATTAATATGAATATAAAATAATAGTCTCATGAATGTGGTAGAAGTGTAATTTTTGACAGCTCAAGGTCTAAGCCGCAACTTTCTATGGGCCATCCATCCATTTCTCCGTGGCCATCATATGGGGAAGAAGAATGAAATATAATAAAAAATCTAAAGGGATCACATAATAAAGAATATTTATATAAATAAAGAAATCTATCAGGTTCACATAATAATGAATAATGAAATCTATCATGGACACATATCCTGCGCAAACATTCCAATCAACGCATTGCGGAAATGTCAAATGCAGTAAAAACTTTGCAGAATTCAAACTGGGGTCAACATTAAATGAGCAAATTGGCTCAGATGATTTGTTCTCGGTAGTGTCAAAAATATTTGAAGAAATAATCCAAGAATCGATTAAGGTTCCGTCAAGAGCATGCAAGAAAGTTTCTCGAGATGTGCGTCTGTTCTAAAGAACGTAAATTATAGTTAACGGTAGGTACATGCTGAATAAATCAGCTGTAAAGGCTACCGTGAAGATTAGACAGCTAACTGCCAACGGCGCAATTCTGATGAATTCTTTAACTGTAAACGCAACCGTGCTGATTAGTTCGCTGTTGCTATAAATTTGGTTTTGCTTATTGGATCACTAGCAGTTAGTGCCATCATGGTGATGAGAGCAGTCGCATTCAACGTTTCTAAATACTGATAACGTCACTAGCTCCTATTGATATCGTGTTAAAAACATTTTCTAGGAGTTATTGCCTCAATCTTTATAAAATTTCAGGAAGTAAATATATCAATTTTTAATAAGTCGCTAGCGGTTAGCTCAACCGTGCTGACTGAGTCACTTTAAATTGACGTTTCAATGCTGATGAAGTCAACTGACTCTCGTCAGTTGAACGATATATGTGTGTTCTACAGTACATAGTGTTGTTAATTTTTTTGTACGCCCTGTGAATAAAATCTGTTGTAATGGTATTTATGTGGTATTTAAAGCAGGATATTTGTTATTTTATTGAATCGCTGTTAATAAGAAACGTACAATTTGTATATAACGTTTTTTTCTCAACATTGTCACACATTTATGTTGATTCCATCTTCTACAACTACATGCATAAAATATTAAATTGCTTGATATTTGCGTTTCATAATCGTCATTTTGTTTAGAATGGGGCGAATCTAGTGCCACAAACAAGGGAATCAGGTGCGTCTTTCTCTGAGCTAAATTATTTAAGTCTCATTGTAGCTCTCACAGAACTGACAATACTGCATCTGCTTCCTTGAATTTATGTGCTGAAGGCCAATACGCGCTCAAAGGCCAATCGTTATAACCAGCCACTATTTAATTGTGTAGTGAATTTAAATGTTTATGAATTACAATTCCTTGTTAATTTCAACTGTTTTTTTAGATTCGTGATTTAAAGAATTCCTTGTTGAGATTAGTTTTTGTGGGTCAAAAATTATTTTGATTACCGGGAAACCAATTAGAAAATTCACGAGTCCTGATTTCTCGAGGATTTTTTATTTGTAGCCAAGTTGTGATTGCCTGACAGTTTTCTATTAATAAGAGGATAACAATGTTTAATTTTTAAATTATTGCCATTATAGTTAGCGCATGTTTGTAATCTCGGAGTTTAATTTTTAAAAGTCAAAAGTTGCTATTTTCACAATTAAGTTCTTCGTTATCATGCTAATCTAAAATATAAAACGTATGAATGTGCTGAAGGCCTTCGTTATCATGCTAACCAAATCTAAATTTAATGACATGAGTAATGTTTTATTAAATTTTCAAAATGAGAGGGGCATTTTTTAAATGAAAAATAATTTCATTTAAACTACAAAAGAAAGAAACGAATAGTACGGAATAAAATGGGATTTTTGATTGGCTAAATTCATTGCAGACAGTTTTTCTAAGGATGCTAAGGATTTATTGAAAAATATATTCTATGTTAAAGGTCTAAATCGTTACTTTTTAGCCATTATTACTTTTCCATTATGAATCGTATTAATTTTGAACCTTAGATTATGAAACGTTTCCGTAATCGAGCCGCTAAGCCTGCTGTAAGTTTTTCGTTTAAATTTCTTCATGTTCCATATGTTGCTTTGTGATATGTTCTAATTAAATTTGAATATATAATCTTGTGCAACGTACCAAAATGAAGCATTTCCATCACTTCATTTATTCACTTAGTTTTATTTTATTCGCACCTCTTTATAGAATACGTACCTCTGCATACATTTCATATCGATTCAAATTATTATATCATCGTTATGCTGAGCGTTTTAGCACCTTACCTGGTGAAATTTCGCATAACAATTACGGCTTTGTTTTTAATTAGCCACTGTCAATGAGACTGTCATTTCCAACATTTTATGCGATCTCACGGAGCGGATAGTGCCAGAATGCAATGTTTTCTTACCTCAATTAACTGCACCGTAATGAAATGCTAAACAAAAATAAGGAAGGTTCTTATTATATTCATATAATGGCCAAAAATTATGATCACGCTATTTTATTATTGAAAGTAAATTGAGATTTCTGGTAAATAAAAATAAAAAATCGGTAAATTGAGATCTAAAAAGACAAATTTAGATCAATACTAATACACCAGTGAATAAAAAAACAGAGAGATGCGAAAACGTTTATTTCCCTCTATTTATTGTGGTTCATTGTGAAATTTTGGCATAGTTTTTCTTTAAATAATTTGATGATCACTTGTTAATATAAATTGCTTGCTTATTTTATTGAATTTTACGATCGAAAAAATGACTTGTATAATAGGTGCGTCCTGTTTTTAAACGTAGAGTATCGAAATGCAACAGAATTTCATCATAGAGTAAAAAAAAGAAAACCTAATTTTTTTGTCAACATTCTGATAAGCACTAAACGATTACAAGTTTCCCTTCAAACACTCGAAACTCGTGATTTTTCGCTATATTCTTAAATTACTTTGTTTATATTTTCAAGAACAATCGAACTCTTCATTAAAAACAAATTGAAAAGTGATAGTATAATTTTTTGCTCTTTTGTATTAAATTGTATAGTTGGTACAAATTTTAATTTTGTATAAGTTAACTACCGACAGTTTCGGGCTTGCTTAGTGAACGAAAATGCAATGAAATAAATGGTCGCGGTGTAGCGGCCCGAATTTCTGACTGTCGGTCTCGCTCTTCAACTTTCATTCCGACGAAGCTGAAATTGAACATCACTCGAAGCTGAAATTGAACATGAGCCTGTTTTGGCTCACTCTCGATTGAGCCGCCTGCCTGGACGGGCGTGGCAGGGCGTAGTAATTGGTCGGCAAGGAAGTTCCTTAGATCTACCGCCGATGCTGCTGTCAACCATTCATTTAAAGCCAAGTTTTTGTATTTTGGTTACTTCATTCGTCGGCCATGGACGGGTGCGGCTGCAGGCAAGCGAAGCTAGAGTACCCGTCTCAAGACGGTACCGCTTCCGGCGCTGTACTTCGCATGGACTTGGCCGTTGATTTGAACATCTGTCTTCCCACTCTGTGAACAGCGTTGAAGAACTCTGCAACTTGTTGGCAACGTTGGTTAAGAGTCCCGGCGTAATCTCAGCAAGCACTGCGCTCCTCCGCTAGATTTGACTTTGAATTGATTTGACCTAGTCAATCTCCGATAGACTGTGACTTCCTTTCGGCGATAACACTGGTGAAGTACGGATGGGCCCAGCCAAATGTAGTGTTCTTTCATGTTCAACTTTGAATTATCGGTCTAATAGCTACCTAGGATTACCAATATACTTCCTATAAATCAGCTTCATTGTTTATACAGCGGAGATATAAATTTATGGAGACAGATTGCGAATGTTTTATTTTTGCGCATTTGCTTGTCGCATCATTGTCGATTCTCAGACTCGTATTGATTCACTCATCTTCACAATGCCGATGTCATCAGTTCACTCTGATTTGCATTGATTCAATCTTCTTCAATCTATGTCACGCTTGTTACCGATGTCATTAGTTAACTCTGGATTGCCTTGATTCACTCTTTCTCACTCCACGTCACGTTTTCTGCAGTTGTCACATATGCACTCTAAATTTTTTTAATTAAAGAATCGCATTGAATTATTTTCCTTCACTGCAAGTTAATGCCACTGCCGGCATCAGCCTCTCAGCACTCTGCTACGTCATTTCATCAAGCCGGAGTGCGAGTGGAAACTACAGCTCACGTCAAGTGACATCGATGAGGCAAGGCGTGATGTCGAGTGCATTGGTGGTAAAAAAATAACCTTTGCTGGGACCACGAATGAAACATTTCGGAATAATCTATGTTAAGTTTTTTGTGCCTTTATATTTGCAGTATTTACATAAAAATTCAATTTTTTGATGTTTAGATAACTTTGTAATGATGCGGAATAATTCAATAGTATTAGCGAATGAATAATTTTTTACAAAAATGTTATACCCCTTATCAGATCGGTAACATTTTCTCCTATATTACGTGAAAAAAATTTTCTTTGCAATTTTCAACTCAAAAAGTTCGCTTTTTCCCACTATTTTTCTTCGCTTATTCTCGATGTTCAAGATGAGTTGTTCATGTTCATAAGTTGTTCAATGTTCATTTCCTATAAAATAATTGGTTTATTGAAGCTTTAGAGTTCAAGCCGACAAATTTGATCAAACTTGAATTTAAAGGCTTGGCTGAATGTAGGCTTTACTAGAGATTTTAGTAGAGATCCTGAGCAACTGGACATTAAAATTAAGGGTTCTGCCCCAAAGAATAAAAAGGATCCAATAAGTAAGGCTAGCCATGCAGCAAAGAGCGTATATAGTTCGCTCTGCAGAAAACAGAATTTAACTGCAGCCACAGAGTCATCTGCAGTCTGGATTAATTATAAATAAATGATAGTATTTTGTAATGTACATAATTGAGTGGAACCCACAATATACAATTGGAAGTCTAAATTTTGGGAACTTTCAGGCCTGCGAAAATCTCCCCGCTTGTCCCGCTCGTGAAGCTTTCAACACTCGGGATTTTCGTTGGACAGTTAGGTTCAATATATCAATGTGATGAAGTGCATGACGGCCAGCAAGTAAACTTATGAGACAAATATTAAGAACGTTCAGTGGATTAATGTACCCGAAATTATTGCCATATCTCGATTTTCATTCACATAACACCATGACTCCGCGAGAACAGCTGGATGGAGCTATGCCCGATAACTGCATGTGATACCACATGAGGATCGAGTTCATTTGATGTCAACTCTTAATTCATCTCATGGAAGAAATATTCATCGGCTGTTAACCAGCCTCGACGATAATCTCTATTAACCCTGTACTGTCTTTATACCGGGTCAGTTTGGTACTGTTATGTGGTACAACTCGACATTTCAAATATCATGCACAATTTAACTCAACTCCCGCGTCATTCTTCATGATGAATTTCTACCATTGAAATTGAGAATTTTCCCATCAAGTGACAAGAGTTTGTTAAACTGTTTTTCATTTATTTATTCCTAGAATTAAGACGAAAGTGGCGAATAAATTTACCAGTCTCTGACAACCTAGAAGAAATAAATGCAGTAACTCTTACATCTCACAATATTCTCGCCGATGTCCGGTATCGGAAATCTGCAGCAGAGACCCGTGCTCGGCAAGGGTCCGCTCAGAGACATCGCAAGCCCGATTTTTGTATCGAACGCAACTCCTTAAGCGGCTTACGCGCTCCTGCATTGTTAAAGCAGCGCACCGGGCGCTCTGGTAATANTGAAGTATGGATAGGCCCAGCCAAATGTAGTGTTCTTTAATGTTCAACTTTGCATTTTCGGTCTAATAGCTACCTAGGATTACCAATGTACTTCTTATAAATCAGCTTGTTTATACAGCGGAGACATAAATTTCTGGGGACAGATTACGAATGTTATATTTTTGCGCATTTGCTTGTCGCATCATTGTCGCTTCTCAGACTCGTATTGATTCACTCATCTTCACAATGCCGATGTCATCAGTTCACTCTGATTCGCATTGATTCAATCTTCTTCAATCTATGTCACGCTTGTTGCCGATGTCATTAGTTAACTCTGGATTACCTTGCTTCACTCTTTCTCACTACACGTCACGTTTTCTGCAGCTGTCACATATGCACTCCCTAATATTCACTCCGCGTCAAGCTCATTTTCGCCTCTATCATCACGCTCAGAATAGCATTGAATTATTTTCCTTCACTGCAAGTTAATGCCAGTGCCGGCATCAGCCTCTCAGCACTCTGCTACGTCATTTCATCAAGCCGGAGTGCGAGTGGAAACTACAGCTCACGTCCAGTGACATCGATAAGGCGAGGCGTGATGTCGAGCGCATTGATGGTAAAAAAATTAACCTTTGCTGGGACCACGAATGAAACATTTCGGAATAATTAATGTTAACTTTTTTGTGTCCCTATACTCGCAGTATTTACATAAAAATTTACTTGTTGGATGGTTAGATAACTTTGTAAAGATGCTGAATAATTCAATAGTATTAGCGAATGATTAATTTTTTAGAAAAATGTTATACCCCTTATCAGATCGGTAACATTTTCTCCTATATTACGTGAAAAAAATTTTCTTTGCAATTTTCAACTCAAAAAGTTCGCTTTTTCCCACTATTTTTCTTCGCTTATTCTCGATGTTCAAGATAAGTTGTCAGAAATGTTCATTTCCTATAAAATAATTGGTTTATTGAAGCTTTAGAGTTCAAGCCGACAAATTTGATCAAACTTGAATTTAAAGGCTTGGCTGAATGTAGGCTTTACTAGAGATTTTAGTAGAGATCCTGAGCAACTGGACATTAAAATTAAGGGTTCTGCCCCAAAGAATAAAAAGGATCCAATAAGTAAGGCTAGCCATGCAGCAAAGAGCGTATATAGTTCGCTCTGCAGAAAACAGAATTTAACTGCAGCCACAGAGTCATCTGCAGTCTGGATTAATTATAAATAAATGATAGTATTTTGTAATGTACATAATTGAGTGGAACCCACAATATACAATTGGAAGTCTAAATTTTGGGAACTTTCAGGCCTGCGAAAATCTCCCCGCTTGTCCCGCTCGTGAAGCTTTCAACACTCGGGATTTTCGTTGGACAGTTAGGTTCAATATATCAATGTGATGAAGTGCATGACGGCCAGCAAGTAAACTTATGAGACAAATATTAAGAACGTTCAGTGGATTAATGTACCCGAAATTATTGCCATATCTCGATTTTCATTCACATAACACCATGACTCCGCGAGAACAGCTGGATGGAGCTATGCCCGATAACTGCATGTGATACCACATGAGGATCGAGTTCATTTGATGTCAACTCTTAATTCATCTCATGGAAGAAATATTCATCGGCTGTTAACCAGCCTCGACGATAATCTCTATTAACCCTGTACTGTCTTTATACCGGGTCAGTTTGGTACTGTTATGTGGTACAACTCGACATTTCAAATATCATGCACAATTTAACTCAACTCCCGCGTCATTCTTCATGATGAATTTCTACCATTGAAATTGAGAATTTTCCCATCAAGTGACAAGAGTTTGTTAAACTGTTTTTAATTTATTTATTCCTAGAATAAAGACGAAAGTGGGAACAAATTTACCAGTCTCTAATAACCTAGAAGAAATAAATGTAGTAACTCTTACTTTCCACAATATTCTCGCTGGTGTCCGGTATCGGAAATCTGTAGCAGAGATCCGTGCTCGGCAAGGGTCCGCCAGAGACATCGCAAGCCCGATTTTTGTATCGGACGCAACCCCTTAAGCGGCTTACGCGCTCCTGCATTGCTAAAGCAGCGCACCTGGCGCTCTGGTAATAGACTTACCTTGTTTGTTCTCAATTAACACACGTTTAATATAAACTCTGTATTCTATTTAAATTCAGGAGGAATTATGTGGTAATGTTTGATTGCCGGGAAGACTTGAAGCAGGAATACCTTTACTTAACTTGTTTTTATTTGGCCTACGAATAATTAAATATGTCAATACCATACAATTGAATAATCGATATGAGTATCGCTGATGATATATTTAACCTGCGGAAACTACTCACTGTATTTCACTACGGATGCATTTTACAAACTATATTTTTGACAATCTCTAGAGCCGAGACTATTCGAGCTGCTGATCGACAGACGTGTAATTAGCTGAAATTTCTCTTCGTTCAAAGTTAGTTTCATCCGAAATTCGGCGACGTATTTGCTCTTTGTATACAATTTGGATTTTTTTTGCAATTGCGTCATGCACGTCATCTTTTTTAGAACTGCTGTTGAATTTGAATGCTAAAAATTCCTATATGCATTTATTCAGACACCTTCAGGTATATTCAGTTAGTCAGGATTTTTCCCATAACAGCACACAATAATGCTGATTTTCACTCGTGGTTTCAATTTTATCCCTATTATGATTCGTTGATATTTTATCCTATTGTAGAATTCGTCCAAAATATCAATAACTAAATTCAAGTGCTTTAGCTATCGTTATGGCCTCGACTTAAAAGCATGATTCTCCATGCGATCTGGCCTAAGAAGATGTGATGACAGGTTCTGAATATTCCACTCCTGAAGCTAATTTAATGCTCACGATTTTCCACAGTTAATCTCCACGAAAGTTAACGTCAATAAACATGGTTAATTACGCACAATTTTTGCAGTGTGTGATTTACCGTAATGAATTGCTCTATCGAAGTATTTTTGTGAAGATACACACTTCATATTCCTCGGCCAAAACCTTGACCAACAATGCTCTTCATAAATATCTCTATGTCCTTAATGCTGAGTCTATTATTGACCTTCACCTCTAGCGGATTTACTTCATTCACAAAAGAGAGAGCTTTGCAAATATCCAGTCATGTAGCAGCTGAACTTATTGGAAAACATCCACCCTCGGGTTTCCAGTAACCGCTGAGACGTTGTCGAGTGAGGGTGCGCTGGATTGATCGCTGTTAAGCTTGACTCGAAATATTTTCCGTGGAACGTTTCCATCGACTGCAGGAGTAACCATCAATATGAACGAGTTCAGCGCTTCGAAACTCATCATGTGGGTTGTTGAATTTCATTATATTATACTCTGAATTGATAGTTATCTCGAAAAGTCAATATTTTATCGAAATATTTTTAAATAAATTGATTGAGGATAAGTTATTTTCTAATTCAGAATCAGGTCGTGAATGTTTCTGTGGTTTAAATTGTAAATGTGGTTTTAAATGAACAAACATATTTATTATTGATTATTATTAACATATTATAACATATTATTATATTTTATTTTAACATATTATTATATTATTATTATTATTGTACATGACAGCTGAGACTACGAGTCGATTTCTTCAAATATTTTTCTCCAAAAGAAAAAAAATCGCATGTGATTTTGCTCAAAATGCGCATTGAAAGCGAATATTCACTGCATTGCAGTCACTTTGATGTTGCTTCTGGGATTTGGAAATTTATGTCAATAAAACGCAAGTGCAATGAATTTTGCGTGAGTAAAAATTCCTTAACGAGTGCGTGTCATTTATCCATTGCAGCGTAGTCTGACATACCATCATTTCAATAGATTCAATGCAATCCTAATAAGTGCTTAAGCTGTTATGGCTGTAGCGGGTTTAATATCATCCGATGCGATTTTTACATGTATAAATTCTAATGGATCAACAAATTCCTTCGTACAAAATTGAGCGAATAATCCAGAATTATAATTGTAAGAAAGGCAGTGGAGCCTGAAACTTCAAAATCAAATAGTTAAAAGTGCAGTAATTGTTAGGTTGTGTTAAAAAAATTGTAGATTGAATGACGTTTTCAAAATGTTTTGGAGTTTCATTAAAATGCTCGCAACTCGAACAGCCCTTAATAGAAATGGCAGCGTATAGTTAAGTGGGAACAGGAAATACTCCAGGCAAATCACTCGTCAATGAAGATAATTCGGCTATATCGATCCTCCTCTTAGTTTTGGCTGCAGGCAATCCAATCTTCTCTTTTTCTGGATATTCAATGTCATTCAACGAGAATTTACCATCCCTTTGTTCATTTTTTTTTCTTGGACATCTAACATCGGATACAGGAGAGGGGGAGGGCTAGTCTCCCTCAATTTATTCTCTTTCGACATCCAAGGGCAGATAAACAAAAGTTGGCCATCACAACATGGTTCTATATTAGCGGCAGTTACATTGATAGAACAGAATAGAAGTGTTGGCACTGAAGAAATAGGCCCATATTTCCTGTTGCCGATTCATGTACCTTTCGTGACTTGATTCACAAGAGATCTGGCCTTTTGGGCCCTATCATTCCATAACAGACGATTGTTTGAGATAGCTGCTTGACTTACTGCCCGGTTCGTAATCCGTAACCACGATACAATTATGGTTAAATAAATAATGTTCGCTCTCTCACAAGAGATTCTCAGAGCCCGTGTACTATAGGTACAGCTTGAGTGAGGGAGCGCGTGGTTTTTTCTCATATTATAAAATATTTCTGTGACTAGTTACTTGAAAACTGTAGCTGGTAAAGCTTGGAGTTTGCGTGCCTGCAACTGAGAAGACAATTTCTTGTTTAACATATGAAAGCTCTCATAGTTTTTTATTTTTATTCCCACCTGAAATTCATTTAACATATTTTAGTAATTAGGTTTTCTTGGATAGCATGTGATCACACTAGCACTTAATAGAATCGGAAACTTAACCATTGAAAAAAATTCATGAGGCAAACTTCCAAAATGAGAAACAACCAAACAACAAAGCTTTACTGCAATAAATAGATATAATTTGTTCGATTCAATCACTGCGGAGCTTTAAGCTACCTATCAAAATTACATTTAAAAACGTTGAGCAACTGATTTCCCCTTGTTAAAGAGAGGTAAGATGCGAATTTGTTCTCATATAGTAGTCAATGACTTTTCCTGTATATGCCGAGTAAAATGTAGAAGTGTACGTATTAGACAAAGTTCAGAATTTATACATACATCGTAAAATTCTAAGAAATAAAATTTACATATGAGACCATTTATTAGAATTTTACTTTTTACAGCATCTCATCTTTGAAGACTTCAAATTTAGTGGGTCTTGCTGTTGATGATGTAAAATTTTATTCAAACACTGTTACACTTCAACGATCTCGAATATTGTCAGTTCGTAGTACAGGCAATCCAGCGGGAAATTCAATTTGCCCGCCATTACCAGCTGTGGAACAAATGTACGTGGCATGACTGGGGCGTATTCTACGTATTTTACGCGCTCTGTTGTAGCTTTAGCTGCCGAAGCAAATGCTGCAGCGATGAAAGGCTGCAGTGCGTGTGTGGCCATTGATTGGTTTTTCATCTGCTTGATACCTTTGCTTATGATTTATTGAAGCTATACTACCTCGTAATGAAGACGGAAACTCACTTTCACTGGCTGCGTTGCATTAGTTTTCTCTATTGTGATCACCAAATCAATTACTTTGATCATTTTGATCAACAAATAATGAAATCAGGCGAAATTAGTTTTCTCCATTTTAATCATCACATCTTTCATTTTTCTGGAAATCATATATATTTATCAATACTAAGTTTTCGTTCATCAATGATTTTCTCACACTATCATCAATGATAATTGTGATAAACATTTCATTGCTGTTGCCAATGATAATCTATACTATAATTAAATTAAATTAAGTTTACCTCATTGACCTTTGATAGTCGCGTCCTTTCACTACCTGAAGCGCATTGCCACATACGCGCAGCATAATAATTTCCAAGTCTTTATTGGTTTATACTTCTTCTGGTGCACCAAGTAACTTTGAGGTGAACTCATAGAGCAGTAATTCTAAATAATTCCCGCAGTGTTTAACATTTGTATTCTTCCAACTCAATTTCTTAATGAAACTTCCGAGCAATTTGTTCTGGTAACTTTTTTGAGCGAATCATTGTTGGCTGCAGGTTTTCTGTCCTCCTGGAATGATTCGTTCATAAAAAATTATTTGATAGAAGAACATGCCATGAAAATAACGAAGTGCATACATACGAAATTCACTCAATACATGCTGAGGTCACTCATAAATCGCTTATTCCCTCCAGATTTTCTCATCAATAAAAATTGAGCTTTTGACTCTGATATAAGTTCTAAACACATTATGCAGCTCCTGGGAATATATTCAAACATATTATAATAATGACGATTTCAAATAACAATCACTTCTGTGTCGACTGAAATAGTTACTCTTTTGTCAAACTCAATTGTCATATCATGTGACGCTGTCAAAAACTTCGCTCAATTGAGATAAATGTAAGCTAAAAACATACCTGTAATTGCCGTAAATAGAAATAACATTCCCTGCATTTTGAAATGTTAACAGGATTAGTACCTTAAAAAGTTGCAAACAATTTTAATAACTATAAATTGTTCGTTTTAGCTGAAATTATATAGGCAATGTATTGCGTTTTCGCTTCAAGTCTATTTTGTTTATAGCAAAATTAAAACGCATTCTACCTAGAACATTTATTTACCGTTTGTTTCCGAGCTTTAATTCCAGCATTGCAAATTAATAGAATATAATAGAATATAAGTGTCGGAATTGAAGAATAGGCCAATGGCCTGTTGCCGATTCTCGAATTTTTCGTGACTTGATTCACAAGGGATCCGGCCTTTGGAGTCCGATCTTTCCATAACTGACAATTGATTGAGATAGCTACTAGAGTTATTGCCTGGTCCGTAAGGTGCTAGACATTTTAAGACTGAACATATGCTCCTGCATAGCTTCGTCTAGTCTGTTTTTGAAGGCGTCCATACTCGGAGCGTCAACGATGCTATCTGGGAGGCTGTTCCACTTGTCGGTGACTCGAAGCGAGAAGAAATGTTGTCGCGTGGACGCGTTACAACGCAGTTTTTTTAGTTTATAGCCGTGGCTCCTGGTGTTGGTTCTTGTTTCAAATTCTTGTAATGCTTCTGGGACCTTGTATAAGCCATGAGTATACTTGTATGCTTCAATGAGGTACCCACGCAGACGTCGATAACTGAGGCTTGAAAGCTTCATAATCTTTAATCTTTTCTCACAGGACTTGCCTTTCGAGCCCGGAATTATCCTTGTGGCGCGTCTTTGAACACTCTCTATTACATTTTTGTCCTTTTCAAATTTCGGTGACCACACGACGTTTCCAAACTCTTGGTTCGGGCGCACGACAGCAACAAACAACTGCTTCATCGCTTCTGCATCTAGGAATTCGAAAGAGCGTCTGATCAGTCCAAGTCGTTTATTGGCTATATTAACATGACCTTCAATATGCTTAGAAAATTTCAACTTATTGTCCATATTAACTACTAAATCTTTTTTCATTTTCGACTCCGACATCATCACTCTGTCGTTGCAACCGTGTCTTCTCATACTGTAATCTTGCTTTTATTATTCTTGCCAAGGTGGATAACTTTACATTTATCAGCGTTAAAACGCAGCTGCCACTTATCAGCCCAGTCAACCAGCCTGTCAAGATCGCCTTGCAACTGTACTTTTTGTGACGTATTCTTCACTGTATTATAAATTTTTGTGTCGTCAGCATACATCGAGCAAACGCTTGACACAGCTTCTGGCAGATCATTTATAAACGCAACGGAGAAAACAGGCCCGAGAACGCTTCCTTGTGGCACGCCGCTGCGCACTGAAGCCCAGTCTGATACGGACCCATTAATACCGACACGTTGTCGCCTCCCTACTAGAAAATTTCTGATCCATTTGAGTACATTACTCTCAATTCCCAATAAATTCAATTTTCGCAACAGCCGCTCAGGTGGGACACTGTCAAATGCCTTGGCAAAATCAGGGCACACTGCATCTACTGGCTCTTTCGTCCAGCAGGCGGGTCCATTCGTTCAGAGTCGACAAGAGGTTAGTGGTGCAATATCTCCCAGCAATAAAGCCATGCTAACAGTCTGATAGGAGATTATTAGAAGTCAGATGATCTATCAATCGATCCCTCACAACAGATTCTATTAGCTTACAAACGACACTTGTCAAACTGACAGGGCGATAGTTGCCCGGGCAGCTTATGTCACAATTTTTGAATAATGGTGTCACTTGAGCTTCTTTCCAGTCAGCCGGCAAGATCCCTTCTTTCAAAGTTTTTCGAAAAAATTACGTCAGCGGGCAGGCTAGGACAGTGGCTAACTCTTTGAGTAATCTGGGTGGAAGCCGTCCGGTTCACATGACTTGTTTGGATTTACAGCAATGTAAATCCAAACAAGTCATGTAAAATTGTAAAATTGGATTTACAGCGAAATTATTAACTTTTCTGGTTATGATATTAGCAAAACCTGAGTCAAGGTTGCCTTTTTACTTTCATTTCTTCACATTTATATAAGTTTTCCATACATTAAATTGTATCACACGATAAAAACGCCGCGAAACTCATCTAGAATGTCTATACGTACCACCTATGCTGTTGTATTATTATCATATTCGTGCAACTTAGATCGTTCCTGCCAGGCATTTGAAGGCGTGTTCATAAAAATAATATCGTCTCAAGATAAATTACTTAATTTGTGAACTTTTTAGAAGTTCTATCTAATTTGTAAATGTATCGATTCGAAAACGTCTCATTAAAACGATTAATTATGTAAAAAGTGTTAATTCTGAGCTTATACACTGAGTTTCAGAATTTCAGTGTTTTCACGTTGATAAAAATTACTAATACGTAGGAAAATCAGCGAAAATTCTGATTAGTCCAGTTCAATAATTAAAATTTTATATGGATTGTTGGAGGCAGATTTCAAATCATATCCGATTACTTATAGTTCATAATTACATAATATTTTAACCCTTACACGTGGAAACATCCATAGTGTTAGTTTCACTCGTGATCGAGTGAAATAATCATTTCTCTGAAACTAATCATTAATCTGGCAATCTGGTACTCAATTAAGCCATGTACGTTCCGTGAAGTGAAAATTTAAACCATAAGGAGCTTATGAAATGGTTTTGCGCGATTTCCTGTCACATCAATATACCCTTCGATGCAGTAAGTCGAAGCTTATACTAGAAACGATTAAAAATCTGTCGATCGTTGAAGATCTGTAATAAATTTTTGGATCTGACGAATGCCATGTTTGATACTGCTTCTAGTATTGTCTTTGGATATCCTGCTTTGAATGACAGCAATATTTCAGCTACAGTTTACGGACAGTTTGGGACAGCATCGTCTAATTGAATATTAATTTCTCTCAAAGCGGATTAAAATTTGAAGAACGATCGAGTAATATGTTATCGCTTTTTATTGCTATTATCGGCTTGGTCTACACCTGAAAGACCATGTTTATGATAATAAAGAGTTCTGACCTTTTTGGAACAAGTGTGGCATGACATCACATAACTATAAATCTTTGAATCAAAGAGGCTTGAAAAAGTTGCAGCGTGAAAAATTATTGGAATCGAAAATCGAAGGTCGAAGTGGATCATCGGCAAATTCTACCCAAAAATGTATAGGCTTAATTCAGACTGTTTTATTAACTTCTCGCAGCCTCTATTATAGTCCTCAAACCCTCGCATCAACTTTTCAACTCTAGGCTCATTAATTTATAATCTTGTGAAGTCTATTTCAACTTCGAAAGATTATAGTAATGTAAAAATATTCGGCTTTGTTTATGAACTTCCAGTAGTTTCCGAGGTCAATCTCGAACCTCGTGAGCATTTAAGCATGGAATTAAGAACATATTTTTTGGACATTGCCTAACGAAGTTCAAAGTTAATTTTGACTTCGCTGAGAGCGGGAGGCTATAAAAGCCCTGGTCGTGTTGTGAGTAAAGAAATAAACTTCTAATAAATTAGAAGTTTATCATGACAGATAAGATTCGGCTTTGTTATCGCCTCCAACGGAGAAAAAAGGCAGATCAGATAATATAATATAAATGAAATAAACTTTGCTATTGTAGTTTTTCTTCGGATTTTCCATTGTTTGTATTTTGTCTATGAGTGGAAATAGTGAGTTATTAATTAATTAATTCGTAGTGGGAAAAACATAACTCCAGGTAATTATGTGAGCGAATAAATTATGATCTAGATAAACTACTACAGGAATATTTTTTTGATGCGACAGCATTTTGATGGAGTTAATTCCGTCATCAAAGCGCTTCTGCGCTCGGCAAATAATCTCGGAAATTACCTCAATCTCTGCAAGGATATTACGTCTATTTTTTGCTCTAGTTCATCTAATTGCGAATAAAAAGTTGCTGTAAGCGCAATATCAATTTGGTGTAGGTTGCATGAGATGATGTCGTGAACTGAATATGCTTCTTCGCAGAATGAATTTCTTTTAAAGGCAGAGACTTCCACGGCGTTAACATTGAGTTCGATTGATAACGTTGCATGTATGTTATAACTGCACAATAGATGTCGAGTCTTTGTTGCATAAACCTTTTCATTAAATTTAGAGATGCTGAAGATACTCGCAAAACAAATTTGCTCGAAGTTTTCGTGTCGATTAAAATGAAGCATGTTGAAAAGACACGAAAAATCAAAGGAATTAAATTGTGGAAGTTTGAATAACCTCTGTTTAAATGAGAGTGTTTCGTAACTGACTAGCTCGAGCATCACCAGCTTTTTTTAGAAATCTCACAGCATAGGCAACTGTTTTGGATATTTTCTTACCAGTTACTCCATTTGTCATTAATGTTGTTGCCAGAAGTGCCAAATAAAAAGAAATACATAAATGACAGTCATGCTTTTTGCAGGAAGTACAGAGGAAGGATCTCTGAACAGTGCATGTGGGGCAAAGTGATATTCTCAGATGAAGCGCCATTGAGATTGTTTGGCACTTCTGGCTAAGTCTTTGTCAGGAGGACAGGCGAGTGCTTCAGGCCGGAATGTCTTGTGCCTACAGTGAAGCATCCAGGCAGTGTCCATGTTTTGGGCTGCTTCTCAGTTCAGGGAACAGGAGCACTTCATCTCCTTCCCACAAACACAGCAATAAATGCAGTTTGGTACGAAAATGTTCTGATCCAAGAGTTTATTCCCTCAATTGAAAATCAATTTCCTGGTCAAAATGGCATTTTGCAGCACGATGGAGCTACTTGTCATAAAGCCGGTGCTATCAAAAAGCTTCAGAAAAGAATTGAAGAAAGCTTCAGAAAAAAAGCTTCAGATTTAGCAATGAGGAATTGAATAGAAACTGGTCTGAAATATTTAAGGCGTGCTGTATTTTCTGAAATAATAATGTGAGTGGCATACAATTTTTAAATAATAGTGAGGCATAGAACCAAATTTATGGCAAAATTGTTGCCTAGAATGCGTGTTCTCTTCAAGTTTTTTAATTGACGTTTGTATAACCTGAGCGCGGCGTCTCGTTCGCTAATTTCGAAACAAGTATTCAATCGATAAATTTTGCTGAAAACAGTGATGTGGATACTCGAATAGAGATCTGCTGTAATTGCATATAATTTTTTTGCGGGGCAAATTTTTTTTCTCAAAAATAAAAACATAAAAATGTTTTTATATTCATATCGGCCAATAAAAATGAACGCAGTAATTTATTCAAATATCAACAATAATGAATGAACAACGTGTGATTTTTGGATGTCTTGTCGTGCTCACACTTTTTTGGAACTCATATTAATTTCAGTACGCACATTACTTTCGGGATGATTGCGGAACTAACAATTCCCATCCGTTGACTTCTTCATGTTCGGCATCACGATAAACTCCCCAGGATTTAATTGAGGAGTTGAAGTTAGGGAATTGAAGTCAATTGAAATTTTGCCCTCTTCTTCAACTTCCGAACACTTAGCAAACTTCACCAGTAGAGTTGTTTTTGTTCGAGTACTTGCGACGAGTTGGTCTCAGTTATATGCCGCGTCACAGTTCACATATTCAGATCTCTATTTGCTTTGAAGGAGTACATACACTTGATACTTCAAGGCGACCGTAAAGCTTAAACGTATTTTTTCAAACTTTGGGAATACTTGGGTAGTAAGAAATCCAGGCGGAGTTCTCATTTGCAGAAATGGCTTCATAATTTTTATTTTCAGGTAGGAATTCTCTAAGGATACATGACTGCTCGCAAATATGGAAGCTTTGTTAATCTGACCGGCCAAAAAAACGCGGACGTATACCAATAGATATTATATATATAATAATAATAGATAAGGAAAATGTCGTAACTAGTCACTAAATCTTTCAATTCTAAGTCGATGTGAATGAAATGTTGATATTTTATTTCAAGTAAACGCTGAATCTATCTCTTAAACATGATATTCAACCACGTCATGATTTGTGACAACATACTCTTTATTGCGTCAAACAGGAGTGTGTTATATATTTATACACAGTCTGGGAGACCTATTCATATTGCCTCATTTGGTGGTGCCGTTCATTTCAACTCACTGTAGGTTAAACAAGGAAATTCTATATCAGGATATTTTCTTCCGCTAGTTCACTTTGTTTACTTTATTATAAACAGAATTTATTGAAATTGGCAGGAGTTGAATGCAAAACGTCTCCAATTCGTACTGGAAATCGGTTCAGAAATTTTTAATCAATCAGACTTAATTTATAGTTACTGGCAAAAGTAAACGTAGAACTGAAGAGGAATTAAAGAACAACACTCTGTCTAAACTCTTAGGGGGCAGGAACGGGTTAATATGAATGGAAATTTTTTTGGATTACTTTAAAAGTGTTCTCATAGTTGCTGCTAGATGCGCCAAAAAAAGTTGCTGTTGGTCTTAACTTTCTTCTACTTAGTTTATGCCTTAGATTAGAACATTAATTTTTAGCCCATTGCATCTTAGTTTTCATGAGGTTGGGTTGGATATGATTTTCAACTAATTGTGTGTGAGCATGTTGGTACTCTCGTCGTCTAATAATTCTAAATTATTATTTCAAACATATATTGATATTTGCAGAGAAGACATCTCATTAAGTTTTTTATTTATTTCAGGTACCTGAAACGATTGTGGCATTACGAGTGATTACCATCACCTGCCTTCTCTTGAACGGAATGGCCTTCTATGTAATGCATGCATGCATTGCTGACTGGCACGTCAGGCTTAACTACAGGTAAGATATTTTAAGCTCGAAGAAGAGAAATTAACCCCAAAAATAGTTAATGACACTCGAATTGGTAGCCATATAAGAAGATGTTTAATGGTAGTCAATGTCACGGTCGCCATATGAATTTATATTGTTTTTTATGTTCAATGAAGAGACAGGTAATTAAAAAAAATTCACCTGAAAATCAGCAATTTATGCTGTAAATCTTTCGCTCAATTATCAAGTTTATCAAACAATTATCATCAATAAAAATTTACCACATTTTTGTTTTGAAAAGGAAATTTTAGTCACCAGAATATATTCGAGGCGTTTTTTTTGGCCATTATCTCTCATTCATCCGATATTTTCGAGACGTTGCTGGTACATCGTGCCTATATATATTTGCTGACCTGATATGTTAGATTTGAGTGGTAAAACGCGACGTTAAAGGTTTGACGTGATCTTTTTAAACCTTTTTTATGCCGGAAAGTGAAGGAGCTAATTTTCATCAATTTACTTTAAAAAAGAGTTTTCTTTTCAGTTGAATCAAGGAGAACAGAAATGCTTAACATTGTGGATACAACGCTACTCAGAATTCTCAGCTACGTTAATTAATTCTTCCTCGATAGCGGCAACCGAGATCACGGTCGCATGCAGGTTCAAAATAAGAAGCTGACTCATATGTAAAAAGTTTTTTATTAAAAAATTAATTCGTGAAGCGTTTGTGAAGCCATGGAACGGAATTGACATAAATTTATTTCTACCGCATATCTAGCTTACTTTTCAGAGAAAAAGAATTTAATACCAAGAAGACACACCATTACCCGCTATGGTGACGCAATTTATTGATACTAATAAAGTTACAGATTCCATTACCGCACTCAACCACAAATTGCGCCTCCATTAATTAATAAATGAACAATAACAGCAGCAATGAATTAATACTCACTTACTGAGCAGCTCAGTAAGTTTTTGAAAGAATAAATTATTTCTAACACTTGAGTTAATAGAATGAGTGAGTTCTTCTGTTCTTGCCAATCTTAACTCAAGTGATTTATTCAGTTCTTAATATTTACCGGGGCTGTTCTACTTCCAGGATTTCCACTTCCTTCATAAAGGAATTAATCGTTGTAACGAATTTCTTCCCTGCAATGCGGCAAAACAAGTGCCTCTCTCGAGTGTTCTTGAGGATTTCTTTCACGAGCTGCGTGGGATCTTGTCTTGGATTAATTCTAAGGCCGCCTAATTAACCCGAATTTCGGGCGTATTTTTTAGTGCCGCGCGATTATCGATAACTTTTGGGGAAGGAAATTAGCTCAACCTTACAATGGCGAACAAGCCGTTTCATGAAAAATAATGAACATGAACAAAAATAGTGCTATGAGTGCCTATTTTCGAAGAAGAATGGGACGAGGAATTTCGCTTTTCACATATTCTTAACGAAAAAAATCATAGACTGCTAATATCGGCATGATGATAGAGAAAATATTTGCAGCGATTGTTTTAGCGTCTCGCTTTCGATCAGTGAAGGTCCGTTAACTGCATGTAGCTTCATTCATCAGGCAGGTTTACATATTATGTCATAACAATTATTATTATTGCTTGCATTGATCCAGCAGCAAGAGCGCTTCTATTGTTTTCTATTCAAGTATAACTGCTTTAAATGAAATTATGCTTCTGATAGATTGAAAATGTTAATATTGTAAATTTAATTATCCCGTAGAGAATTTCATACAGGTAAAAAAGGTGCCATAATAATTCATTGACGATCTGACTAATGTTCCATGAACTCATACCACTTGTGTGATTAATCCGTTTTAGTTTATAATTGTTTTCTTATTATCTGTCTTGCACTTGTTAAAGTCTTTATTTAGGATATGAAACATTAGTATTCATGGTGGATCATATTTTTTTTACCTGTATTTTCAACATAGTCTCGTCTCATGCTCTTCTGTTTCCCAACAACAATTACACTCAGACATACGTCATCACAGATTGATGTTTATTCAATTTTCTCAGAAAGAATAAGGCTTTGGCCACAAAATACAGGGTCGTCGGCGACTCAGGCCGAGGTGTAGTTCTAGGGTGTCGTTGCAAGTGGACTTGCGCTGCAAATGCTTGATCTGCAATTCGAAGAACGACTGAGAAGCTGTGAAATAAATTCTTGCCCTCCACATTTCAAATAATCAGGACCTGATATACATGTCGATCGCAGCTAAGGCCAACTTGAACTCACTTTCAGAATTAATTTCTGAAAAATGATTTTCGAAAGATAATCATTTATCAGTCATTTCCTGTTACTTTTTAATGTGATGCACTCAACTATTTCACTTTACATTCCGCTTCGTTTACTTTCTGCACATCGTCTTGCCGAAAAATAAATAGACCTGAGGTTTCTCTCATCGTCAAAATAATTGTGCTTCAATTCATAATCGACACATGAAATGCTATTACCTTCACTATTATATTTATCTTAACTTAATTCATTCATCAAACAGTGAAAAGTAAATCAGGACTGTGGATAAGTTTATTTTGACACAATTAGAATCAAATTAAAACAACCAGAATTATATAACAAATAAAAAACTTTAAAAGCCACGTTTTCTTAGCGGACAAAAAAGAGAAACATTAACTACTACATAACATTAAAGTTATGTAAAATGTTATGTAATGTTATGTAAGAGTAAATGTTTTTCTTTTTTGTCCGTTAAGAAAACGTGGTTATTAAAAGTTTTTTTTATTTGTTTTATTTCATTATTTTTACTTTTGTAAACACCAGAAAACATGTTTTTTAAAATGGTTTTATATTTATTTATTTTCTACTTTTTAGTTTAGCAATTTTGGCAATTCAGCTCAATTTCCAGGGTTGGAAAGTCTGGATGTTCGACAAAAAAACTCGATTCCCACCCGTGAATTCTTAGTTTTTTTATATTTTTTTTACTTTTTTTCTAACAAAATTCTTTTTTTTAATTATTACTTCTGATGATCAAATCTTGAATTGTTAGGCAACATAAGAATGCATGCTAAATTTCAAGTTTCTAGGATCACCAGAAGTGCTTCAAATTAAGGTTTGAATTTTTGATGACAGACAGATAGAGACGAAACGAAACTAAAAAAAAGTGGTAACAAGCATGCAACTTCCGTTATATATAGTGTTCAAAAATTAATAGCGGACCATATGCGAGTTTTTCATGAGAAACGTTTGATTTGCGGGGTCATATATCCTGCGTCCACTCTTGCAGTGAGTATTGTAACCTATGAATAAAGTATAATGACACAGGGTTCATCTCAGTACCTGCAAGGGTTGCACGAAAATAGAACTAATGGGACCCTATTGCAGATTGGGTATTGTTGTTTCTACTGCAATAGGATTGAGTCGAAATAACACCCGAGTGAGAGACTGAATATTTTATATATTCCCAATTTATTTATCACCTTGTGCCGAGGGAACATAAATTTAAGATGTATCGTGTATACTGCATCATCCTTTGTATTTGGACTATGAAGAAAGTATTTCGTAGTTGGTTCTGTATTTCATATAATAGGAGATTTCAGTTTTTAATGAACGGCTGCATTTTTGTATACTTAGGCAGCGCATACTGCTTATCATCCAATTTTATTTTCTATTTGTCCATAAATACTTGAGAGAACAATTATTGATAATAAAAATGAAACCACACGACTAAAAATATATTATCTTGTGTTCATCTTGAATAATTTAATCTGGACTTGGTTCCAAAGGGGGAAAAGTATAAATTACACTCCATTAAGTTAAATTGCTTGCATTATTTTGCTGTTGTTTAATGGAAAGTCAGCTTTATTCAAATAATTGGCTTCCTTTCCATTTGATTAGGTCTATTGTTGAAAAAATTTGGGATTTGAAATCCATGCACTTATACCGCATTTGAAATGACTATGATAATCTACATCATGTATGATTTTATGAGCGATTGGGCCTTATAACTCAGCATTTACAGCATGAAGCTTCTGTAATTCTATACATTTTCTTGTTCTCTCATTTTCAAATTTCGTAAATGTTTGGCCGCCTCCTAACCACGTTATAATTTCCCTCAGTTTATTACTTTCGAGCATTTGGATATTCTATTACCCAGAATGCTATCAAATAATCGTGAAAGAATAAAATTCTCAAATGACAGGCATGTTTCTCGGGCTTCACCGGCATGAGAGAATTATTGTAATATCTTATTTCGTTAAAAACGCACTTAATTCGTTCATCAAATTCCAGATCATTTTTTCATACCACTATAATACGCAATTTGTCTGTCGAAGAAAGAGACCTTCAACTTCAGCGCTGAAAATCCAAGCGTTGTTTTTGTACGTGATTACGCTACTACTATTCGTTCAGTGAAGTTTATTAACACTGAACGTTGGTACAGAACTTTCTTATAAGTTACTAGGAATTTTCTGGATTTTACTCCATTTCTCTGTGGCGAAATTCACAAAAACGAGAACCATCAAATTTTCTTCCTCTGTCGGCGAAGGCAGAATTTTTTCCTCACTCGGTTTATTTCAGATTGTCACGGACGTATTTAGGAGTGGCCATTCTATTCTGTATGAAGGCTCCCAGGAAGTGGAGTTTATAATTGAATTCATTAAAAATAATGTTGGTTTTATTTACACACCGGGCAATTTACGCTTAAAGAATGATAAAATCTGATAGAATGACCTGAGATTGTTGCGATGACTGAACTATTTCAAGACAGAACTGAATTATATTCCTTGCTGCAAAGTAAGCCTTTTTTGCAGCATTCATGAAGAATTTCGCTAGTAGAACTAAATGTATGCAAACTCTCGAAACACATATTATACATATATTGATGCAATGATGCCACTGAAGTAAAGAAGAGTGCACACTAAACAATGCAATGATGCCACAAAGAGTGCACACTAAACTAAAGATCGTGAAACAGAGGAGAAAAATTTAAATTTCCTGCTAAAGTTACTATTTGCATTCATAATGGAAAATAGCGATACATAAGTACAAATAAATATAGTAAAATGAGAACAAATACAGTATATGAGGTCAGTTAAAAATAAGGACAATAATTAAGAGGCCAGTCACTGCTAATGACATTTCACAGGCCGTGTAAGCCGGCCTCATTCAACAGGGGAGTGGTAAAAATTTTTTTCCTTCTAATGGCACGTTGCTCTGTTCCTTCAGATTATGTTGATATTTCAACGAATTATTGTCATTACGGTAAATAATGCCAACTCAAATAAGGCGAAGTGTTATAAAGTGTTTCTTGGACACGTATTATGGATTCTTGGTTCCGTAAAATGGTATCCAAACCATCCACGTTATCAGGTAGTAATAAAATATGCAGTTGAACGGACTAGTAAATACTTGCAGTGAATGTGAAGTGAACTTTACACACCACTTTGGCGCCGGTATTAGAGCCTCACATTGGCGCCGGTATTAGAGCCTCACGTTGGCGCCGGTATTAGAGCCTCACGTTGGCGCCGGTATTAGAGCCTCACGTTGGCGCCGGTATTAGAGCCTATTAGAGCCCCGCTTTAGCGCCGGACCGACGCCATAGCCGTGCTGCGTAGCGGCAGTGAGCGGCACTGGCGCGGTACCCGTAAGGCGCTCTCAGTGACGGTTGGCAGAATACGGACAGCGAATCAGAACCATCTTGGCAATGGTGGTAATAGTGCTGTTTCATTTTATTTTATAAAAATCACAGCCCTCCGTTACCTGCTGACAGCTGGTAATATGTTTGACATGCGCAGGGTATACACATATTATACATGAAACAGATTTATTTGAAAAAGACTGCACCATAACGGACGATCCCATATTACGCTGATATAATTAACAGCAAAATTGAACTAAATAGATTGCGATTACCTCCGCAAAATATCCTAGTACATTATTTTACGTTCTGACCAGAACCAGAAAACCAAGTTATTGTATGAACTTCTATCATAAAAGAACGAAGCCCATTCGGTTGCTTCTTTCAAAATTTGCGAACTGAATTTTACATAGCGACCATTTCAATGCGTTAGCATTAATCGCCGACGGTGTAAAAATGTTATTAAATATATTCCGATAAAAACATCAATACCTGTCAAATCATTCATAATAATGTTAGAAATTTAGCCGAATAATTTTATGAACATGACAATTTTTATTAAAATACTGTCAGTCTTTCAATAGATCTACACTCGAGAGATTCATTCATTTTCCAAAATTCATTTTGAGCTCTCGGTCATCGGCAAGATTATCTATATTTAATTCACATTTATACATCTCAACCGAAGTTCATTTGTTGCGGTAACTCGTCAAATTCAGTGCACCTGGGAAAGTATCTCTCTAAGAAGTGATACTGAAATGGTTCTGAAATCGTTTCCAATGACGATTAAGGGAATCGAAACATAAGAACTTTTAACATTCATTTCGAAATTAAATTCTATTTTTATGCATAGCTGAGCTCATTGGTAATTTCCGGAAATAAGCTTTTTAGTATCATTAGTTTTTTTTTCAAGTAAATAAATGTTACTAATACGGTAATAGAATTTACATAATAGGACATCAAATAATTCTTAATAGCCTCTTGAAGTTCAAACTAGCACCTCGGATGAATTTCTCAATCAGTCTGTAATTAGCTGGCACTCAAAATTGAATATTTCGTGTGATACTCACTTATGTTTTTAAAGCCACAACAGTGGACTGAGAAACACGTGTCCCTCAACTACGAGTGCAAATCACGTTCAGATGAGTATTTTTAGGACCCCGCTGCAATAATCATATAGGGGTAGCTGTCTGGTGCACACACCACCGATAACGAGTTTGCGTTAATTTGAAAGGAGGTCATCGCTTCGTCACTCATATTTTCAGGGCGAACGTAAAATATATTTTGATAATTTAAAAACAAGTCGAATCCTTTTGAGCATGCATGTTGCACGTTCAATTTATGACACGACTCCATGGATCAAGCTTACTGAGGCATAAGCAAAGAACACCTTGTGAAGCGCACGCTACGCAAGCAAGTTGACTGTGTCCCTGGAACATGTGCGAGCCGCGCCCGTAGCAGATATTCGCAGCCAAAGCCGCTTCTCAGTATCGCTGCGTAATCTTCTATAATCTTCCTTTTAGTTCAGGTTGTCACCTCTACATTTTCATCAACGATACTGTCTGTGTACTCGAGCCGTGCCCGTAGCAGATATTCACAGCCAAAGCCGCTCTCAGTACCGCTGCGTAGTCATCTATAATCTTCCTTTTAATTCAGGTTGTCACCTCTACATTTTCATCAACGATATTGTCTGTGTGAACGGTGTGGCGGCTGCCTTGCGTAGAGGCCGCGGCGATTTCTCCACTATATAATTCGCTGGTGTGTGCTGCGACAATATAACAGAATTTTATTATGCTAGTTCGACAACAAAATGAAGTTTCGCGATTCGCTTCCTTAAGTCGAACTTAAAAGTTAAATTTAATTGCTTTCTCAAATAAAGGTGCTGAGGCATTCGTTTCAGGTCTTTAGAAATCGATGCTTTTGAGCATAGAACTACATTTAATCTTAGATTTTGTAACCTTAAATAATTCTAGACAGTAAAAAGTCTACGTACATTCCTGTGTCATTAAAGATTTATTTCCATAAAATATATTAATAAAATGAAAAATTTATTACCGGTCCAGACCTGCTATCCGATTTGATAACTTACGTAAGCATCCCACCGCCCAGTCGATGTAATAGTAATTGTTTGGATAATAAATTGTTTGTTAGTGACGGTAATTTGTTCGGAAATTTGATTTAAAATTAAAAATTTTTTAGGGAAACGCTCGTTGCTTTGTCGAATAATAATTATCCTATTGTTGCATGAACAATACATAAGTATGCAATTAATTGCATTCAGAACTCGCATCGCACGTGGGGATCGAAAAAACTCGTCTTCTTCGAATAATTTTACGCCTCACTTTGATTTAATTAAATTAGGCTGTGAAATTATGATTAGTGCAAAGTTTATTAAACTTTTCATCCCCTCTACCTTATTAATTTTTTTTAAAAGGCCTCCCTCACTCACCATTCCAACAAAAAAATAATTGATTTTACTAATTAAAAACAGGGAATGGTTTCATGTCAATGATCAGGGCCCCGACCTTAACCCTTTACGCACTGAATTATGTCGAGCGCACATTTTGACTTGGACGCATACTGCCAGCCATGGACGATGATGGGAGCATGGCTTGGGCACGGCAAACTTGCTTCTGCATGCCCACAACACTTGTGGATGGTTAAACCTTGGCTCAGGCCAGGCATTAGACCTCCTCTGAACGAGTTGGTCTCGGAGCTGATATGTTCAAAACGTAGACTTTTCATCAGAAAATCTACGGAGAGGGTCTGTGAACGTAGACCTTTCTCAGAAAAGTCGAGCGCACGTTTTGCTTCGAAGGCATACTGCCAGCCATGGACGATGATGGGATCATGGCTTGGGCACGGCAAACTTGCTTCTGCATGCCCACAACACTTGTGGATGGTTAAACCTTGGCTCTGGCCAGGCATTAGACCTCCTCTGAACGAGTTGGTCTCGGAGCTGATATGTTCAAAACGTAGACTTTTCGTCAGAAAATCTACGGAGAGGGTCTGTGAACGTAGACTTTTCTCAGAAAAGTCGAGCGCACGTTTTGCTTCGAAGGCATACTGCCAGCCATGGACGATGATGGGAGCATGGCTTGGGCACGGCAAACTTCCTTCTGCATGCCCTCAACACTTGTGGATGGTTAAACCTTTGCACTGGCCAGGCATTCGACCTCCTCTGAACGAGTTGGTCTCGGAGCTGATATGTTCAAAACGTAGACTTTCGTCAGATAGCCTGCTGTCAGAAAGTCTACGGAGAGGGTCTGTGAACGTAGACTTTTCTCAGAAAAGTCGAGCGCACGTTTTGATTCGAAGGCATACTGCCAGCCACGGACGATGATGGGAGCATGGCTTGGGCACGGCAAACTTGCTTCTGCATGCCCACAACACTTGTTGATGGTTAAACCTTGGCTCTGGCCAGGCATTCGACCTCCTCTGAACGAGTTGGTCTCGGAGCTGATATGTGCAAAACGTAGACTTTCGTCAGATAGTCTAAGTCGACCACTTTTCTCAGTGGCGTGAAATGCTTGCTGCGGCCAAGCAATTGTGCCGTCTGGGAAAGTGATCTCGAAATCTTGGTATGTGACCGTGTCGATTTCGGAGTGGCGTGAGATCCTTGCTGCGGCCAAGCAATTGCGCCCTCCGGGAAAGTGACCCCAAAAATTTCGAAGCCGGGAGTCGATTTCTGGAAGGTGTGAGTTGCTGGCTGGGAGCAAGGAAAATCATGCTGCACGTTTTGCGTCGACACTACTCGGTTACACAGAGAATATATTTGTGCTCTAATTTCGTTTGTAAAACTGTTGGAATTCTCTATATAAATTTTCTAGTTAAAATTATTCGTGTATTAAATCGTGATTCAAATCCGGGACTGCTTTCTTTTTCAACCAACAGCAGCCAGTAACATCCAGCCAATGTTGCGATGAGATTTTGGTAGCACCAATAATAATGAGTGCAAAATCATATTATGAAGGATATATATTGTTATTATTGTCTTCCATGCTGCGAGGATATTGCAAAGCAAAGTTTTAAACTAATTTAACTACAGAGAATCACTGTAATGACTGTATTACTAAAAGCCTGGAATATTTGACTCCAAGATTGACCGGAAATTAGCAACGAGACAAGAATATCATAAACGATTATCATTTTTAGTTAGCCATCAAATGTCTTTCTACAAGAGCTACGAAAATTCCTCATAAAAAACGAACAAGATCAGAACACAAACTATGATATAAATAATTTATTAGTCGTTAATTTTGAATGTTGGTGTGTAATTTGAATTTCATGAATAGTAAGCGTTTTATATAACATTGACGACACGATAAATGTATCTCTATGTTTTATTATAGGCATTTTATCAACGCAACCGCTAGGCGCTAGCTGCCGCGTTACCATGGTCACAGTTCCAGTGCAAACTGGAAATCTTTTATTTTTTTTTCATGCAGTCATTCTACTTTTTTGGGCCTAATGGTGAAAATCTCTTTAATACTGGACAGCAGCACCTAGCTCCTCACTGTTGTAATTATTATATTTGAAGTGAAATAATAATGCATTATAATTAATTTTTGGCTAAAACTCGGAGATGCCAATGCATCAATGCGCTATTGATCCCGAAGCAACGGTAAATCCGATGTCGGATTTGCCACCGCGCAACATGAAAGACGTGAATAAATCTAGCGCCTGTGATTGACTGTTTATGAAACCTAAATTGAGAGTAACTGAAGCTGCGATGGTTCCAACAATGCATTACCAGCAAAATTGCGTAAAACGTAAACTCGTTCAGCGCGTTAGTGAAATTGATCACCTTCTTTTAAATTGGTTACAGAAACTCGGCCTTTGTTTCTTCATTTGTGAATGAATTTGAAATTCACGTTAAACAAAAAATAATCAAATTCTGATTTCTGCCTATGACGTGCAAACTTCCGACCACCTTGCACACTCCCAGTCACGTTCAGGCTTCTCTAGAGAGAACACATTAGAAATAAATGCTTCCGTTGGATCACCTAAAATGCACGTCTCGGACAAAAACGCGGCCTGTCTTACGGCCAGTCTCGCGGCCGGACTCCAAATTCAGTGAGCGTAGAATATCTCGCACAATACTGAACGTAGCTCGATGAAACTTGGTACACATAATCATTAGAGCCTAACGGTGATGTTTAGCTCGTGACAATTTTTCAAATTTCGCCTTCATTCGTGAGTTATATTCGTGACACAAGTTTGCGCTCCGCTCTCTCTTAGGTTGAGAGAGTGCGAGTGCTTACTTGCTGTCCGCTGGCAAGTGCGTGCGTGTTTGGGTGTTGTGCATATCCCATTCACCGCGCTAAACGAAAGAGGTATCAAGCTCTAGATCGGGACACCAGCAGTGTCCCGGTGGCTGGGGCTGTCTGAGACAGCCTGACGGACGATCGTTGACGAGTGAAGCGGTTGTCCAGCTCTATGGTGACCTTGGCAATGGCGTCTAGTGCAAGCTATAGCATGTAGCAAGAGGTATCAAGCAAGTTATAGCCCGCCGACGGTGTCGTGCCATCCGTCGGAGGGCTATGTCTACGGAGATGGTCTGTGAACGTAGACTTTTCTTCAGAAAGTCGAGCGCACATTTTGACTTGGACGCATACTGCCAGCCATGGACGGTGATGGGAGCATGGCTTGGGCATTGCAAACTTGCTTCTGCATGTCCACAACACTTGTGGGTGGTTAAACCTTGGCTCTGGCCAGGCATTCGACCTCCTCTGATGGAGTTGGTCTCGTATAGCGGCGCTGCAAAAACCTGGCAACGTCACATCCCGGCCTCGGCAATAACATCAGAGGTTCAAACACGAAGAAAGGGAAGATGTTAATCCTTATCCTCTTGATCGAAGTATGTCATCGTTTCATTAGGCATATTATGCCCATTATTATCAGTATTTCTTCTATTTATTTTATTAAATGAAAAATTGCGGAAACTATTTCTAATGTTTATTTATAATAGTTCACTAGTATATAATTTGAGACTTCATAATAATATTTTTTAACTATTTTATAACATCCACATTGTTTGAAACCATCTTATCTTTTAAAATCTCTTAGCTAGAATCTCATCACGAGTGCAGTCTAATTTAACTTTTGACTTACAGTTTCCAGCATTCGAAACTGTATTTCTACACCCAAATTATTAAGAAACAATCATTATTTTGGAGTCACTGAAAGTTATTAATCTCAGGAGCGATCTTTTCAAATAGTATAGCTGCGTGTTTCTACATTACATTACCCAAGCCATACCTTTACCTTCTTCGGTGCTATTCGTACCTGGTACTGTGAGTACCAGGTACCTGGTAATGTGAGCTACCGGCAATAGACGAAGATTTAGGTTGTATAAACATTTCATTACAAATTTTCTTTTGAAGTATTATATCTCCATTAAGAATATTTATATTTATTTGTCGCTACTCATCAGTTCGACATTCTTCGCGTCATGTATTCGCCGATAATGATAAAGTCTATGTTATCAAATATCCTTATATTTGAGGGAAACTTTTGATCATAGAAAAACTTGCCGTAAAATAATTTTCACTTAATAATCTAACTTAGCTTTAGTAAAATTTAATTTGCATCCGATAAACAAAACACTTTCCTGACATAGCCATGTGCGTGTTCTCTTTCCGAGCTTCTAATAAATCTATTAAGAAAACGGAGCGCCTACGGGGGAATTGAAGACAAAACTTGCAAGACACACCTCGTCAGCTTCTCTGGATACTACAGTGCTCCCGCGGGATTCATTCGGGCATTTGACAGAACCAAACTTCATGGATCCCACCCTACCGGTTTGCTGTAGCCTCATCTGTGGAGCACTGATGGAGACTTAAAGCTCACTACGCCAGCCGCCCTGTGGACCGTCGACTTCCACCCACTCCATGTGACGGTGTGACCCATCCTAAGCCAGGCCGATCCTCAATCCATACACCGTAAGTCCGGAGGAAAGTACGTGCATTTCTGTGTCGGAAGGTGTTTTGTGAAGATCCTAAGCCGCTTCACGGCCTGTTCTTATAATAAAGACGATGTGCCTTATTTAGTTACATTAAAGCAAATGATAATAGATAACGTACTAATAATAATTGAATTAACTGATAGCAACACTTTTAATTGATTGAATTGATAAATGGATTGAAAAAAGGGTCCTAGTCATACTGGCGCTAGAAACTCTTCCCTATGTTATATGACTGTAATTGATTAATTTTTCCCAATTGCTATTCCATACATCAGCGACGTGATGACGTGACTCTGACGTCATCCATCATCAGGCACTTCGTTGAACGAATTTGGCGGGATTGGCGCGTTTACTCTTTCATCTAAAGACTCGAACGAACAGCACGTGGCCGAACATTCTTCAATAAACTGATTTTCTTTGTCTCGAATTTTCATGTCCCGCCATAAGTTTTCGTTAAGTGCAGCGGACCTTCACGTACAGGATCAGCGGCATGAGGGGGCTGGACCCGAACTACTGGGAAAGGCTGAAACACCTGGGACTGTACTTACTGGAGAGGAGAAGAGGGCTCTAGGTATATCTTCCTGTACACTTGGAAGATGATAACCGGACTGGCTCCCCACTTTGAATGTGAGATCTCCAAAATTGTGACGTACAACAACGAAAGGAGAGGGAGGCTGTGCAGAATAATTCCCCCATTCAATAACCGAACTGCGGCCTGAGTACAGACTTTTCGTGAGGGATCACTGTCCGTGATCGGACCAAGGCTGTTTATATAGCGGTTTCAGCGTTTAGTAGGCCGTAGGCCTGTCGCCGATTCTTAACATCGCAGAACATTCACAGCTTATTGCGGTCTCGAACTCGCAACTCACTGCTACAATTCTGCTGTGCATAACCGTCCGGCCTCCTTGCCGATTCTGACCAGAAACTGGCGCACAGAGCTGGGATCCAACCCGTGCCTCTCTGCTCCAATCTTGGTACTCTGAACTTTAACCACTGAGCCACCCTGCCCACACCACTGTTTAACGCCTTGCTAAAGGTGCTGACAGGAGGGTAGTTTACCGTTGCGACTTTAAAGAGACAACTGGACAAGTTTCTGAAGAAGATCCCGGATTGTAAAGTTATGAGAAAGTACCCACAGCAAGTGACAAGCAACAGCATCTAGCATCAGCTGGCCCGAAGGAGGGTAAATAGACGGAACACGTTCAACGTTACATCCGGGATCCGCGGGTGGGGTGATGGTCATGGCTGAGCGCTTTGTCAAGGTCATGGCTGAGCGCTTTGTACTGCTCACTGCTCATGGCTGAGAGCTATGTGCTGCTCAATGGTCATGTTGAGAGCTTTGTTCTGCTCAACACTCATTCTGAGATCTACGTGCTGCTCACTGCTAATGGCTGAGAGCTTTTTGCTGTTCCATGCTCATGGCTGAGAGCTTTATGCTGCTCACTGCTCATGGCTGAGAACTTAGTGCTGCTCACTGTTCATGGCTGAAAGCATTATGCAGCTCATTGCTCATGGCTGGGAACATTATGCAGCTCATGGCTGGGAACAGTATGCGGCTCATTGCTCATGGTTGGGAATATTACGCAGCTCACCAGGAATATAAATGCAAAGACAATACCGCAAAAATTCGCCATTCCTTTATAAGAGAAAACGTTTCCGAGACCAGCTCCATCGTCAGTTCATAACAGAAAGTTCAGTTCAGAAGTTCAGTCCTAGAAAACACGAATACAATCAATTAGTAAAGTAAAATCCACTGTCGGATATTAAAACGGAAAGCAAGTAAATGAGACATGAAATGAACGGTAGTAAATGGCCTATCTATTCATTATTTAAAGAGGAAAGGAGCTAAAAGCAGCATTCATACTAGGCTTCCGTTTGAATATATACAGGGATTCTAAAATTCATAGATCAGTAACACCGGATGTAGAAGCAAGAACCTAAAAATCACTATCAGATACAGAGGTTGAGGTTGGGCACTGCTCGGCATGAACACGTACAGCAGAAAGAGGTGGATGTGCAAGTAGATTCTCCGAACTATAACCTCTGCTCTTATGCTCGGCCAACCTAGTATGGAAATTGCGTGACGTCATCCCGACGTACGCTGATGCGCACTGCGCACAACTATACGTATCTGTAAACTAGTGACGAACGCATAAGAACAGGAAGGGTATCCTCATACCTAAAAAACGAGCCGACTACTACTTACATGGCTATTTTCCTAGCCATGCACTCTGAATTTGAATTTTTCCGCAGTATCTTTTCACAAAAGGCTTTCCGTCGCACCTGGTGTTTACCTAAATTAAAAAGTTTTATGTCCAAGCAATATACTAAAGTTGTTCCCATGTGTGACAATAGGAACGTTGTTTACTGTTCTTTTACCTACTTTGGCCCCGCATCTGAGAATATGTCAAAGGAATTAAAAGTTTTATTCGATAAAAACCTTCCGGATGTAAATCTTCATGTGTTGTTAGTTAACAATTTTGAAATCGGCTCGTTTTTCAGGTATAAGGATATCCTTCCTGTTCTCATGCAGCCGTTACTAGTTTAGAGATATAGTTGTGCGCAGTGCGCATCAGCGTACGTCGGTATGACGTCACGCAATTTCTATACAAGGTAGTTAAGGGCAGGAGTTATAGAAAAGAGAACCAACAGGTGGAAAGGGCACATCTACCTCATTCTGCTGTACGTGTTGATGCCGAGCAGTGCAACACATCTGTATCTGATAGTGATTTTAAATTTCTTGCTTCCACATCCGGTGTTACTGATTTACGAATCGTAGAATCCCTGTATATATTCAAACAGAAGCCTAGTCCGAATGCCGCTTTTAGCTCCTTTCCTCTTGGAATAGTAAATAGATAGGCCGCTTACTACCGTTCATTTCATGTCTCCTTTACTTGCCTTTCGTTTTAATACATGTCAGTGGATTTTACTTTACAAATTGAATGTATTTAAATTCTAGGACTGAACGTTTAAACTGAACTTTGTGTCATGAACTGACGATGGAACTGGTCTCCGAAACGTTTTCTCTTATAAAGGTATGGTGAGTTTTTGTGGTATTGTTTTTGCTTTTAAATTCCTGGCTAACTTGCGGTTTAAGCAAACAAGTGTATTTCAATACTTATATGCAGCTCATTGCTCATGTCTAGGAATATTGTGCAACTCGCGGCTCATGGCAGGGAACATTATGCGACTCATGGCTTGGAACATAATGTAGCTCACAGCTCATGGATAGGAACATTGTGCAACTCGCTGCTCATGGCTGGTAATATTATGCAACTCGCTGTTCATGGCTGGTAACATTATGCAGCTTACTGCTCATGGCTGGGAACATTATGCAACTCGCTGCTCATGGCTGGGAATATTATGCAACTCGCTGCTCATGGCTGGGAATATTGTGCAACTAGCTGCTCATGGCTGGGAATATTGTGCAACTAGCTGCTCATGGCTGGGAATATTATGCAACTCGCTGCTCAATGCGCGGGGGTAAAGCAGGATATTTGTCGCATATACTGTTACTCACCTACTCAATCCGTCCTTAGCGACTCCCAGGATGCTGTTGAGGGGGTCATTGCTCTCTCCAATGATGCTCTGAACGATATAATGACCGGCAAACATTTCCTGCTCGCTCTTGTGCTTGAATTGATAGCTTGAACTCCTGTTCAAACTTAAAGGTTTGTGCTCCTTCAGCACCACTGAGAGTACAACTGCAGGATCGACCTCGTCTTCACCCTTCAGTTCAACTTGACACTTCCGCTTTAGGATTCGTAACTCTTCCTCCGTGAGAGTCACGACGTTGTCACGGAGCAGCTCCAGCGCTTCAGCCCCGACCCGAGCGAACATGTCGTCCATCAGGACCCCCAAGTCCGCATCAATCAAGTCCACTAGTTTGGCACTGATGAGCTTCCTGTACAAACGCAGCTTAGAAGGCGCTACGTCCCCTGGCGTCCGCCACGAGGATATCTCCTCAGGGAGATGCCTATGTATTTCACAAAAATGAACCAAATTGATGGGTTCCAAGAATTGACTTCTGACATCTTCATTCATCGACTTGAAGCTCCTCGTTATCTCCCCAGTCGGAGTGCCGTCGCCCAGGGCCGCTTCATATCGACCCAAGAATACAAGTTGGTTGGCAAGCTCCTTGAGCGGTAGGATCTCGTACAGAGTGGAACTGACATCACAGCTCCTGAGCAGCGGTGCCAGCTTCTCCTCCACGACATGCGGACGAGTCGTGATCAACACACGGCAGTTTCGGCGCCACGTCTTCTTAATGATTTCACTCACGATTTCTCGGGAACTTTTGTTAACTTCGTCGAAGCCATCGACCACAAATACGACGTTGAGGTGGAAGAGAGCCTTGAGGACCTCCTCTTTACTTTTCTCGCTACACAGTGCAGGGAAGTGCTCATCGACGACGTCACACAGTCCTTTTGTTTTGCGTTCCCTGCATTCGAACAAGATGAGCAGATCAAATTCCTTCAAGTAATCTGAGTCCACATCATGTGAATTGTAGAACTGCAGTATGATGTTCTTAAGAAGAGTCGTCTTACCGGCTCCGGCGACCCCAGAAACCACGATGCACTTTTCAAGAGCATGAAATATGTTTCGGTAAGAAACTTTTGTGCTTTCGTTAGCCCCTGGCAGCATGTCAGGTTCGTGGAAAACGTCCTGACGTTTCACTGTTTTTGAACACGAAAGCATTATGGAGTCGTTGTTGAACATGAGAACTTCACTGGATAGTTTGGCATCGAAGAGCTGTGCTACAGTTTCTTTTCCCTGACCCATCAGCCGCGAACACGTATCAAGAATTTGATTCATTTCGGGGGCCAGCCGTTTTATTGTGTCGTCATTTAGCTCATTTTGCAAGACATCGACCTCGTCCTGAGGCAGAGAATAAAATTTCCCAATTTTTCGTATCAGCTCGAGCTGAGCCTTTTTCAATTCATCAAAATGATGTTTATCAACAATCTTGGTCTCATTGTGCATGACATCGTTGCGGAAATTCTTGACGTCACGAAGCGCATTGAGTAACGATTCGGCAAAATCCCTGTTTCCGTCATTGAGCTCAACAGTAAATTTAAACAGATATTGGATGAAACAGAAGAGACCACTAACGTCCAGATCGCTCGCGCTCTTCATGTCTGCTACATTTTTCGAAAAATGTCCTAATTCCTTCTTCCATTTTGTTTCACTGAAGTTTTCTTGCTGTCGTTTAACAAATTCTTTGTATGTTTCATAGCGTCTTTTTTCCTCACATTCTTTGTCGACAATGAACCGCATGATCTTGGGGCTCAAGTACATGTTACCGACAATATTGTAGTAGATGCCATTCCTTTCGGCAGCTAGATCTCTTGCTGATGGACTAGGGGCTGAGCTGGCAGTACGCCCAGGGTTGGCCATTTCCCAGAGACTGTCAAGAAAAAAAAAGCAATGAGAAAAATACATCTGAAATCATATACACCATTCGAACGGGAAATTTTATGCTGATATCCCACAAAAGAAGATCTCATAAAGAAAATTTTTAGTCATGTCATGTGTCGTTTTATTTAACGTTCATCTTCATCTACTCCTTTACATTGACATTCACTAATAAAGCTGTAGACTATAGTCTGGAACGCCAGAAACAGGCGGCAGCATCTACTAGGTGCTGGCAGTGAAAGCATCTCACAACGAAAGAGAATTTCGTAAACAAGTAAATTTTTGTTCGCATGATTTAAACGTACGATTTTATCTTTACAGCCTCATTTAAAATTTGTACCCGACGCAGCAATTTGAGAATGACTACAAATGTCCATGCGTGGCCGAGAAAAAATATGATCCTTAATGCATTTACCACGGGTAAGACAAGATTTCTAGAAACGTTTGAATTGATTTATGATAAGAATACGGGAGTTGAACAACGAATAATTTATTTTCAACTACTGTAATCAAATAAATACTATATTTACGATGTTACAACACGGAGACATCGAGAAGTGCTAAGAAGTTCTTCAGGCAGACGCTAGAGGCTTCATGATTAACTCGTCCCATTAATTACCAGGAAGGCGTATACGCTTTAAGGATTATTCGCTCATAATTACACTGTCACCAGAAAGAAAGATGGGCAAGAAATCACTTTAGATTTATTTTCAAGTCCTTCAGAATATTAGTAAAATATTTTCTGTCCTGTGCAGCAACTAGTATGTAATTATCTTCCTTTCGTATGTCCTCCGTCACTTAGTGCAACATCCATGGTTATACCTATCATCAATATAACCACTTCTCATGCCTGGTCTACTGGCTCTAGTGAAGTGCTCGCTTTTCGTCGCAATGCACATTTCGTCGTTTCCTTTTTACAATCTTTGATGGATCGAAATATTTTTTCTGAAATATATAGGATTTATTACATTACTATAACCATTTTGAGGTTCATGCATTCATTCTTCATTTCACAAACACGGCCTGTGAAATGAATGCGTATATTATTTTAACAATCTATAGAGCAGAACTGGAACATAAGCGCTACCAGCATAGCTGCGTAAGATGACTTATCATCATGAAATTGTAAACACTTGTGCCGGGATAAATCCAAACACCAGAGGTAGTTTTTAATTTTTCTTGGTATCTGCGCTTTATTTATATACTTGGTATATTTTTATTTATATACTCACCCGGATTTTATTGACTTCCATCCACGAGTATCTGTGATAGAGACTCGTGACAACACTAGTCTGGCTGCTTGGGAGCGCCTAAAGTTAATTCGTCTTTCATTTGTCATGCTAGGTTTTATTGTCTGCCTGCGAATTTTAGATTAATGTACGTTATTGATTGTATCTACTTTCCAGGATTGTTGAACTAACGATGAGCTCGACCCTGAAAAATTTGCTTTAATAAAGATATGGTAAATTTCTGTGCAGTCCTTTTTGGTTTCAAATTATTGGAAAATTGGAAATACAGGCAATCGAGGGTTCCTAGAACATGAGTTGCAAGTTGCATGAATGAGACTAAGTAGAATAACGTAAGTTGCGAGTTGCAGGAATGGAACTAAATTTTTTTAAGGATAAAAAGTAGCCCGTAACAATACATTGAACAACGCTTAGTATTTTGTAATATTAATATCAGGCTAGGCCCACAGAATTAGTGTCATACCTAATTACCGCTGGATTTTTGAAAAAAATTTCATTTATATACTATTTTTGAAATTTTTGAAATTTTCAAGCGACCCTTCACGAAGGAATCAGCATCATAGATACACATCGGACTAGCGTTTGTGAGTGCACTTTAGAAGTTTCATACCCACTATCACTGTAGCCCCACTCACACCCACTGCCTCCCCTCGTTCTATTGGTTGAGGGTTAGGGAGACAAGCTTGCGGGTAGAGGAAGCTCTCAGCCATTTGTTGTCTCTCAAATCATAACAATACTCAAGTCTCCTCTAGTCATAACGATTAATATATTGAAAATTATCACGTCCAACGAACAAACTTGCAAAACTAATATCGATCTGATGTAAGCAACATCACTGTTACCATTTTATAACGTTTCTAGATTAAAGTTCTACATTCCTGATGAAGAGCTTTGGTTACACAAGCACGCACGTACAGTAATATTTCATGGATAAGAGTGAAAGGGGGAAAGAGTTTCCAACGATGTTTTAGGGTCGCAGAGGCCCTCAACAAATGAAGCGAAAAGTGCTTGTAAGTTTATAATGCCTTACTAATAATTCATGTAGAAATGCATGCAAGAATCGCAACATGGAGGTATCAATTAATGTATCATCATTAATATGCAGAAAACTTCCCAATGATAAACAATTTTGACTAGTTAATGGGCCATATCAGACCTACTCTTCAGCGCCGACATCACTATGTTAATACATGTCTTTTATATATCGGCAACAATATGTAAATATTTTCAAGCTGGTCGTAAATGAGCGTCTTGCGTTAGGATGATTGCGGAGAGATAATCGTAATTACGTTTTAAAACATGAAAACAATGAATGCATAAATCTCACCATTCTATGTGGAATTTTCCTTTGCTACTAATTGAACGATTGTATTTTTGAATAATTGAATGAAATTAAATTAATATTTTTAATGCTCTCAGTTGTTTCACTGTCGCTTTGTTTTCGTAAAATACTTTGATGGATTCACGGGATGCCAATTAATCATTTGGCGTTACATGAGAGACGTCCCTCTTCCCCTCTCCTCTTCCTCCAATCCCCTTCCCAAGTGCTTTCAAGGGTGATGATTTTGAAGGTCCCAGACGTTTGAATAACAGTCTTCCGTTGTTAGTTTGTCAGTTGTGATACTGGTGAGAAAATGCGGTCCTATAGCAAGCAGCATAAAAGTCCGAGGCTGTGTGCCTCATCAAAACGGATCAATAAAGGACTACAATTAAAAAGATGGCGGTAAGATTCATGACATTCGTTACTCGTATTGAAAACATATCTGTATAACCTGTTGATTGTTGCAATTTATAGACGCTGAAAATTATATATATATAAATAATCACACCACCTGCACCACGTCTAGCACATCACAGCACGTGCGTTACTCACACCACCTGCACCACGTCTAGCACATCACAGCGCATGTGTTACTCACACCACCTGCACCACGTCTAGCACATCACAGCGCGTGTGTTACTCACACCCCCTGCACCACGTCTAGCACATCACAGCGCGTGTGTTACTCACACCACCTGCACCACGTCTAGCACATCCTGTCTCTTATACACATCTAGATGTGTATAAGAGACAGGCTCACAACAGAGGAAGAAGGGACTAGCCGCCCCGGACCCCACCTTAAAAACTTTCAAGGCGAGGGCCCCTCAGGGGCCCGCATCAGTGCCTGCCGGACGGTGGCGAGCCGTTTTGGACAGGCTGGCAGCAGCCCTTAGGGTGATTGGACTTCGGTCCATTCACCCGCACCCCTGGCCGAGAAACTGGAGGGGGCGGAGGGGAGTGGGAGAGAGGCGAAGAGAAGAGAGGAGGGAAAGGCGTCACGAGGGTCGGAGGAGGAGGAGAGATCGAGAGGGAGAGGATGAGGTTGTGAATGGAGGTGTGGATGGGAGGCAAAGGAGTGAGAGAGTAATTGTGACGTGGAATGTTCAGAGATTGTCTATGAGAGAGCACAATAGGAGGCGTCTGAGGAGGATGTGGAAAGAGTGGTGGTGGTACATGGGAAGAAGTCGGCTGTGGTTTTGAGGGGTGAGGCTTTAGAGGTGTGGGTGAGAGATGGACAGAAGAGATGTTTGAGGAGAGTGTGACTGCTGTGGTGTTGGGAGGGTTGCGTCTGGTATCAGTGTATCAGCCTGTGTGGGGAATGAATGATGACGGTATGGAGAGGTACAGAAGAGCGGTTGAGAATTAAGTTGCGTGTAGTGGAAGTGAGAAATTAATTATAGGGGGAGATTTTAACTCGAAGGTGGGCAGAGGGAATGAAAGGGAAGGGGCGTGCGGAAAGTATGGTATTGGGAATATGAACGAGGCAGGAAGGGATCTGATTGATTGGTGTGGGAGCATGAGTTGAAGTATGTGAATAGCTACATGAGGTATAAAAGGAGAGGGACGTGGTTTAATGTGAGGTATGGTAGATGGTATGAGTTGGATGGTATTGTGATGAGGAAGAGTGATAGGAGGTGGATGGTAAGAAAGATGAGGACGGAGGGGGAATACGAGTTGTCGGACCACAAGCCAGTAGTGATGACTGTGAGAGTGATGGGGCGAAGATGGAGAGTGCCAGGAGGGAATACGAGGAGAGTGGCAAGGATAAAGTGGGAGGTGTTGAAAGATGGGGAGAAGAGAGAAGAATACAAGGTGGAAACGAATGAGAGGATGACTGAGGCAAATGAGAGAATAAATGAAGGTAATAAATGGAAGGTGCTTGCGGAGGTGATGACTGAGGCGGCGAAAGAAGAATGTGGAGTATGTGAGAAGGGGTACAGAATCCCTCGACAATTGGGTATGAAGATGAGCTAAATGCGTTGAATGAGAGAGTGAGTGCGGCGGTGCGTATGAGAAATGAAAGGGTGCAACTGGCGGGGAATAGGAAAAGGCTGAGTCAGAAGAGAGATGGCAGACTGATGGAGAGGCTGGAGAGAGAGGTGGCTGGAGCGAGAGAGGAGGTGAAGCAGGCGAGGAGAGCTTTGCGAAGACGGTTGAGGCGGCTTGAACGAGAGTGGTGGGAGAATAAGATTAGGGAATGTGAGGAAGCGTGTGCGACAGGCACAGTGGGTGACATGTATAAGTGTTTGAGGAAGATTGGCACGAGGGGATGCAAGGCGGGAGCGAGTGCGAATATCTGTGCGAATGAATTTAGGGAGCATTTTGAACGAGTGACGTGCGAGAGGTATGGAGAGGGCAACGGTAGGTCGACAGCGGATGTTGTGCAAATGATGGTTCATATGCAAGAGGATGTGGTTGACTTGAGGAGAAGAATAGAACTGAATGGGAATGAGGGCATGAATGAAGATGAGTGGCCTGTGGGCCTGTGACGAGACTGCTGGATTTGAGAAAAGCGTATCCGAGAGTGAAAAAACCGGGTTTGTGGAGGCTGCTTGAGAGGTATGGAATGAAAGGGAAATGTCTGGATACGATTGTGGATTTGCAGTGGGGCGACTGTTTACAAGGTGAGAGGGGACGAGGGAGTGAGTGAAAGCTGGGTGCCTGCTAGAGGTCTGCGAGAGGGGTGCTCCACGTCACCCATCTTGTTTAATGTGTACCATCAGGCGGTTATGAGGCAAGCGGAGGTGGTGAGAAGAAACGGGGGTGAAGAGGTTGGGGTGACGTGGAGATGGGTGCCAGGGGGTTCGTTTGCTGGAGAGAGTGCATGGGAGAAGGGGAGTAGTGAGTGTGTGAGAGTGAGAATGTCCTTGGCTTTGTTTGCGGATGACACTACGATTGTGGGTGTGAAGAGTGAGATTGAGAATGGTGTGAGAGCAGTGAAAGAAGTGATGAATCAGTGGGAGGAATGAAAAAATGAGGAGAAAGAGGAGGTACTTGAGTTTGGGACGGAAGAGGGGGGTGAAATTAGAGTACTTGAGATCTGGGTGAGTTCAGAAGTGGATGTGAATAACAGGATCAAGAGAGCTGGAAGTTTGTGGTGGAGAGTGAAAGGGTGGCTGAAAGGGTCGAGAATGTCTAAGAAGTGTCAGGCGAGGGTGGTGGAGGCATGTGTGGAGAGTTGTCTGCTGTATGATTGTCAGGCCGAGAGTGTGGTATGTAAAGGATATGAATCGGTTGCAAAAGTGGATGGATAAGTGCTATAGTTACGTGTGGAGTGATCGGAATGGCCAGCCTCTGAGGCAAATGCAAGCGAGAGGAGTGAACATGTGGGATGTGAGGAAGTGTTTGAGTGTAAAGAGTGTGAGATGGAAGATTGAGAAGCGTGTGTTGGAGCGAGTGGGACATGTTATGAGGATGGGAAATGAGAGGCTGACGAAAGCGATGGTGCTAGGATGGTATGTGAGGTTGGAAGGCTCCGGGGTGATGAAAGGGCGTAAGAGGAAGACTGTCTTGTACTGGAAGCGGATGTTGAAGGAAGCGGGAGTGGATTGGACGGATATGGAGCGGCTGAGCAGAGATAGGTATGGATGGAAGAGCATGGTGAAAGAGCGCATGGAGCATTTGTATGAGTGGGAATGTCAGAGAGGGCATGAGTACGTTTGGGAGGCAAATGTGGCGAGACTGAACAGGAATGTTAGAAGAATGAATGACTGGGTGTGCAGATATGAGGGGTGTGGGAAGGTCTGCCGAAGTAAGGCGGGCCTGACCAACCACCAGAAG